>NW_011494947.1:856627-869654 GCF_000754665.1 Bison bison bison
CCGCACCGGCTGCGGGAAGTGACTGGCGGATTCATCCGGAGGCTTGTCAACCGTCTTTAAACATCAAGCCAGCGGGTAAACCGAGCCCAATGTAAATTAATTCTTGTCTTACGGGCCCCCCTTTCTCTGTCCCCATGAATATTTCATGGCGGGCAGCATAAATATTAATTCTAATAGCTCTGCACAGTGGTTATTATTTCTGTTTTATGACAAATATTCATAAAATATTCAGGACCCTTTTTTAGAACATTTACACACTTGATTGTGAATTTTCCCAGTTTCTCGGGGACACTGTAAACATATTGGGGTTCTCTTGATGGGCTTTCCCCCCCTTAATTAATACCGCTGGTTATTAATATTTAATCCAATTTTAGTTTTGTGGAGAAGTAAAAGCTATTAGATTGGAGGGCGGAAGGGATCTTCCCCTCTTCCGTCGGTGAAATGGGAGAGTCTGTTTCTCTTTGACACCTGGGTGATCTGACAAAGGATGACCTCCCTGCCTTTTTATCTGGAAAAAAATATCTATCTTTTCTGCGTGTGTCTGTTCTCCCCTTACTTTTTAACTGAGAGCTCTGGCGGCAGCCCAACTTGCTGTAATGAAATTCTTCACTGCAATATTTATGCAAGGATTTAACATAATTTTGGAGTAATTAAAGTGTGGGTTTAACAAACACAGTGGCGGATTCCTCAGGCAAGACAGCTGTGACTGGGGATGAAGGATCTTTTGGAATCCACGTTATTTATCTTTAACCCTCCGATGCCTGCAGCTGTGCATGGCGTCCCCAAGGAGACAGACAGAGGAGGGGGCTCCCAGCCCAAGGCAGCTGGTGCCCGTCAGGTGGCGGAGGACACAGGTGAGGTGGTAGCTTTGGCCCAAGGGAGTCTGAGGTGGGGTCAAGTGAATCTTAAGGCTGGGGGGGAACAAAGACAGTGTGGACCTCACCCTATTTGCACCCCTCCCAAATCCCTTCAGGGCTCCTTTTCCATTTTCTGCTTCTCACCAGAGGCTTCGGGAATGTTCTAACAACCGCAAGGAACAAGTGATATCATTTTACATGAAGGAAGATCGTGAAAGAGCGACCTAGAGTCAGCCAGGCCCAGACCCCAGTCTGGAGGCACCACTTCACGTCTTGGGAGCCTGAGTTTTTTCATCCTGGAGATGGGCAGGATCACAGGACCTCACTTGGATTAAATAGGACAAGACACCCGTGCAGTGAGCTTATTAGTGCAGATGCCTGGCATGTAGAAATTATATAACGGTTTGCAGTGATGATAATGATGGTGATGCTGGAGATTCATGTGCGGCAAAGGGTTAAAATTGAAGCCAAGAAGTAAAATGCTTTTGGCTAGACAGATTCGTGGAGGAAACTTCCAGCTGTGGAAGGTGTTAAAGCCAAAGGTTTTCTGCAGCACCTTATTAAAAAATATCTGGTGGAAAAGTCGAGTGGAGATTCTGATGGTGGCTGGGAGATGCTTATGTGGCTCTTCACAGGGCAGGTCTTCCCGCACCATCTGTCACTGAGGGAAACTGGCTTTGAGAAAGGAAACCTCGAAATTAGCTCACCTCACCCTCCCTCGGCTCCCTGTCTCAGGGGACCTGTGACAAGGGGATGCACTTTCCCAGGTGGCCCAGGGGTCCAGATCTTGTACACTCTGCTCTCTGTCCTTGGAGCAAATTCCTGCTCCTAGAGCAGTGCCCAGGGCAGGTCTGCCCAGTAGCAGGGTGCCAAGAGGGAGGCATGTGATGGAGGCCTCCCTGGAAGAGCACCTGCCCCATCTCCTGCCTCAAGTCCCTCCCAGCCGATCAACTTAGAGTGGAGGAAGGTGGCTCTGACTCCAACTGACTCTGCAGCACAGCCCAGAGGGCTAAAACCTAGATACGTGTTCCGAGTTTGGGGTTTGTGCTGAGCGGTGGATGCCAAGGCCCCCCTTCCTCCCTCCTGCGTCCCTCCTCCCTTCCTTTCTTCCTCCATCTTTCAGCAGATTCATGATGGGGTGCTGTGCTCAGCTGCATGAATACTGTGGCTGGCTGCCTGGGTTGGCATCCTGGCTCCATGACTGTGTTAGGTGAAGTTCTCCAGAGAAATAGGAACAATCAATGTGCATTATATCGGGAGAAAAAGATTCTTTATAAGGAATTTTGGCTCATGTGATTATGGAGACTAACCAGTCGCAAGATCTGGGGGTTAAGTCCGCAAGCAGGAGCTTCAGGAAGAGCCAGGAGGCAGGAAGGCTGAAGTGGGGTCCAGTGAGGCTTTAGGATGGGGGCACAAAAGCAGTGTCAATCCCATCCCCACCCCACTAGATCTGAAGGCAGGAAAAGTCAGTGTCCTTGATCAAAGGCAAGCAGACACGAGGAATTTCCTGTTATTCAGGGGCAGGTCAGCCCTTTTGTTCTATTGGACCTTCAACTGATTGAGTGAGGCCCACCCACACTAGGGAGAGCAATCTGCTCCATTCATTCCACTAATTTTTCTAAAAAATTATTTTATTGGAGTACAGATGATTTATAATACTGTATTAAATTCTCCTGTATTCCACTGATTTAAATGATGAGAGACACTCTCACAGACACACCCAGAATAATATTTGACCAAATATCTGGATACCCTGTGGGCCCATTCAAGTGGACACACCCAGTTAGCCATCACGGCCACCTTCTAGCTGGGACACTTCGACAAGTTAACCCTCTCTGTCTCTCGGGTTTTCTTCACCTGCTGTGAAGGAAATGATGATAATCCCCTTGTAAGGACATGATGATAATCCCCTTGTTAAGGTCATGATGAGGAGCTCTGACCTAAGGTAGGTCAAGCCTTAGAAGACTGCCTGCCATGTAGGCCCCATGGGTGTTCAGTCTTATTATCACAGTAAGCAAATGGTATGAATTTTCATATTTAATCCTTAACTCTGTGAGGTACTTTTGTTTTTTAATCCTTGTGTATGGAGACTCGGATGGTAGGACAGCTCCCACAGTGAGCTGGCAGGTGGCACTGGAGCTTGAACCCAAGTCTTTCTGACCTCGGAACTCATGTCCGGGCCTGACAGCCTGGGGGAGGACAGGCTTGCACACAGGAGGTTGCATTCATTTCAGTGGGACCGAATACTTTGAGGCCCATGGTGACTTTCAGGGCACCTGTCTCAGGTGGAGTTCCCCCCGGAAGCAGAGGCTAAAACAGCCATGCGGTGGGAAAGCTCAGTGAGCAGATAACAGCTGAGCTGGGCAAAGGGACCGAAGCTGGAGGAGGCAGGCTGACCCAGCCTCCTTGATTCTGTGGGGGCTCCTTGCAGGGGAGGGCTGCGTTGGGCAGGCCCTGGTACCCCTCTGTGCTTACTCACTGGCCACGGGCCACCCCCAGAAGACTGTGACCCTGCTCAAAACCTTGGGTTAAAAATGTCCATCAGTTGGTGAATGAATAAACAAAATCTCGTCCAGCCATACCACGGAACACCATTTGGCCATAAAAGGGGATGAAGTTCTGACACATGTTACGATAGGGACAAATCTTGAAAACACAGGCTGAATGAAAGATGCCTGGCATGTAGGGGCACATGGATAGTCTGTTATTTTTATGTGTTAAGCATTTGATATGCCATATGTTTAACCTTTAAAATAACCTTGTAAGTTCCTCTTTTTTTTTTTTTTTCATTTTCCTAATTGCAGACTGGAAGGGCCATGCCTCATATGATTCTGTTTGTAGTATGTGTCCAGATGGAGCAGATACACAGAGACAAAATCCAGACAAACAGTCGCCAGGGACTGGGAGCTGGAGGGTGGGGAGGGCCTGGTCACGGGTACAGTGTTTCCTTTGGGCATGATGAAAGTCCCCCAAACTTACACTGTGTCAGTGCTTGCCCTCTTTGTAAATCTAATACACTAAAAAGAATTATGTTGTATACTTCTGAGGGGTGAATTGTATCTTAGTTCACGTGTGCATGTTAAGTCACTCGACCCAGGGATCGAACCCGGGTCTCCCGCACTGGGGGCAGACGCTTTAACCTCTGAGCCACAGGGGAGCCCCTTAAGTCACTTCAGTCGTGTCCAACTCTGTGACCCTATGGACGGTGGCCCACCAGGCTCTTCTCTACGTGGATTCTCCAGGCAAGAATACTGGAGTGGGTTGCCATGCCCTCCTCCAGGAGATCTTCCCAACCCAGGGATCAAACCCACGTCTCTTACGTCTCCTGCATTGGCAGGCAGGTTCTTTACCACTAATGCCACCTGGGAAGCCCCACCGTATATCTCAGTAATCATATTTAAAGAAAAAAAGAACACGGGGCTCAAGTCTTGCAAGGTATTTACAGCTGGAAGAGGTCAGCTGATCTCACTCCTTACAGCTGACACACAAATTCTTTCTCGAAGAGGGGTCTGCTGGAGCATCCGGGTGTCAGCCACACCACGGGGCCCTGAATGTTCACCAGCCCCGATGTTCCTCTGGGACTGAACTGGGGTCCACATCGGCGTACTTAGTGGTTGACCAGCTGTTGATCAGCTGATCAGTGGTTGATCAGTATTCCCACCGTCAGAGGGGACCCCGAGGCAGCCAGCAGTGGCTGCAGGCACTCTGAGCACCTGAGCACTCTCGCCTACTCTGAGCACAGGTGGAAGGAGCAGTGTGGCTCCCGGCCAGCGGCCAGGGATGACAGGTCTCCAGGAACATGCAGGAGCCTCTCACAGAGGAGGAGCCCAGCTGGGTGGTGAGCCAGGCCCCTCAGACACAGACCCGGAGCTGAAGGACGACCAAGGGAAAGGCAGTGAAGAGTGAGGGTGACCAGTGGCCCCTGAGAGCCGCTGTGGCTCCGCCCAGCTGAGTGCCCCGTAGCGATGGCTGACTTGCTGAGCATGAGTGGGCACGAGCAATGTGGGGCAGTGTTGGAGGGAGTTTGGACACTGGGCCTGCGTGGATCTGAGCAAAGCCAGAATTTTCAGAGTCCTGGTGTCCACACACATGCAGGCTGAGAGCCATTGGTATAGATGGCACCCTGACTGGGCACAGGCTGGCTAGTCTTGGAGTGAGGCTCTGGCTTGCTTTCCACGTATCTACTGTCATCTTCAGCTGAAACTCATTTGCCTTTCTCTTTGGGAAAAGTTTGCAGAACTTTCTGGCTTCCAACGACATGCGGTTCATGACCGTCCAGGAAGGGTCTGGGTGGCCACGTGCAGAGGAATTATTCTCTTTCTTCCCAGTGGTGATGGAGGCAGGCATTTTTAGAGGACTCAGGAATGGAGGCCGATTATGCAGGAATCTGACCCTCGGGTCACTCTCCTTGCACCAGACTGCTGCATTTTTGCATGGCGTGTGCTGTACAGCCAGGCGTGCTCACTAATTTCCCAGTTAATGACAGTCATGGAGACTGTTCTCCCTGCCCCTGGAGAGATTTTAGACACTGGCAGGGTAGATCTGCCGCTATCAATTATGAACAGTTTTAAACAAGAAATGGCCAGCCGGAGCCTCGTTTTTTTGTTTTTTTTGTTTTTTTTTAAGGAGCAGGGAGGGGACACTACAGCTGCTACCAAAGGGCAGGAGGCATGGTGCGTGGGGGTTTAAAACGAGGTTGAGATGTCTGGCCTTTTGTTTTCAAATTGTTCTCTTGTCAGAGTGAAACTTATGCATAGTGAAAAAATTAAACTCTGGCCAGGGCCTTCCCTGGTCTCTAGGGCAGCCTTGCATCCAGACTCCGTGCAGCGTCACGTTCTCCTGTGCACCGTATTTTAGGACGGTCATGGTGGCAATCTGCAGCCTGCACCCGCGGCCAGGAAGGCCAGGGACTGATCCCATTGAGCTGATGGCACCCGTCCCCGTGAGATGGAATCTGGCCTTCCACAGCATCACAGCCGGCTCCCTCCCGTGCGAATCCGTTCATTCGCTGCACGTTTATTCAGTCCTCACCTCTTCCCTGCACGAGGGCATAGCACAGACCTGACGACCCAGCACCTTGTCTTCAGACAGCTCACCCCAGGGTACTCAGAAGTGGGGATCCTTCTGCAGCTGGCCCAGTTCTTATTGTTCTAAATCCGGTTTTTAAACACTATTTTCATTTATTTATTTGGCTGCATCAGACCTTCGTTGCAGCACGTGGTATCTTTCACTGTGGCACGTGGGCTTCGGTGCCCCACAGCACATGGGATCTTAGTGGATGGAACCCACAACCCCTGCTTCGCAGGGCAGATTCCTAACCACTGGACCACCAGGGAAGTCCCCTTGCTTGTCTTTTGGTTTCGGATAGTTTGTGCACAATTTGCTGCCCTCTCTAACCACTCTCTGCCACGTCATCTTTCTTCATGCTGTTCTCGGCTACATCCAGCTTTCACTCCCACGAGCGTCCTCCGAGAGCATACACTTCTCACGCTGCCATCCCCAAACGCAGCCGCCTCTAGACGTGCCGCTGCCTGTCCCTGACCCTGGCCTGGGGGAGGCCTTGTCCTGGGGAGTCCACAATGATGGTTACGCCTGCTTTCTGCTACCTGATGGCTCCACAGCTCACTGTCACGTGAGAATTGTTTTGTGACGGCTTCGACGTTGCCTCCACTCTGATGTGTCAGGGCACAAACTAAAGATGAACAGACCATTCTAGTGTTTTGTGTCACTTTGCTTTTTTTCTCTCCCTTCTCTCTGTTCTCTGTTTCACTGGCAATCATTGCGAAGTTCCCTTTGAGATAAGACCCCTTGATTATTCCGGAGCCCGAGAGCCGCTGTTCCCTGCGCTGCAGCCGCACAGGAGGGCTCTGAGTGGCAGAGCTGAGTCCTGGTTTAAAGTGCAGACGGTGCTGCTGCCTTCCAGACGGCTCAGCGCACCCTCTGGGCTTTGAAGACACAGGAGAAGGAGGAGGCGTTCAAGCCTGTTTCAAGAAATGGTTTTCCTGGACAGATTTTCCCAATTTGAATATCAAATTTGGAAATGGAGGTTACTAAGGGATCTATTTGTGCCTCCTCCTGTATGTTGTTAGTTGTATATATAATTCACATTTTTATGTATTCTCGATGCAAATCCAATCCCTTATCAGGTATAGGTTTCACAAATATTTTCTCCTTGTTTATGGTATCTCTTTTCATTTCTGTAATGTTTTTTGAAGAGCAGAAGCTTTCAATTCTTGGGCTTTTAATAAAATCTAATTTATTAATTTAAAAATCTATGGCTCATGATTTTGGTGTCATATGTAGGAAATGTTTAACCCAAGGTCACAGATTTTCTTCTAGAAGTTTAATAGTTTTAGGTTTATATTTTATCCATGATTTATTTTGAAATAATTTTTGTAGATGGCGTGAAGTGTGGGCCAAGATTATTATCATTATTTGCATATGAATGTCTAATTATTCCAGCACCGTTGGGTGAAAAAAAGATCTTTCTCCTTTGAATTGTGTTGGTACCTTTGTTGAAAAGATCATATTTGTACGAGTCCATTTCAGAACAGAACAGAACAGAACAGACTCTTGTTCTGTCTTTTTAATCCATCTGTCTAGCCTTTGGCTAACATGCACACTGTACTACTGCAGCTTCATAGTAAGCCTTGAAATCAATTGGTTCTTCTTTTTCAACATTTTTAAAGTGATTCTAATTCTTTTTCATAAACATGTTCCATATAAAATTGACTTGTGTGGAATCTTAAAAACACCTTCTTGGAATTTTGATTAGAATCGTATTGAATCTGTAGATCTGTTAGGATTGACATTTTAACCGTATTGAGCCTCTGAGTCCATGAACATGGTATAGCTCCCGATACGTATTTAAGTCTTTGGTATCTTTCATCAGTGTTTTGTAATTTTCACCATACGGATCTTATACGTATTTTGTTAGCTTTACATCTAAGTATTGTAAATGGTACTTTAAAATTTTAATTTCCAACTGTCTATTGCTAGTATCTTGAAAAATTGTTTTACTTTTTCTTTATTGATTTTGTATCCTGTGTATTCACTAAACCCACTTATTAATTGTAGTAGCCTTTTTAAAGATTCTTTAGGGCTCTAATTAGATGATTCTGTCATCTGCAAATAACAGTTTTATTTCTTCCTTTTCAATTTGTATGCTTGCTATTTCTTTTTCTTGTCTTATTACACTCTCCAGGACTTCCAGTAAGATGTTGAATAGAATTCATGAAAATGGACATTCTGCCTTCTTCCCAATCTTAAGGGAAAAGCACTCAGTCTTTCACCATAACATATGATGTTAGCTGTAATTTTTTGGTAAATTCCCTTTATTAGATTAAAGAGGAAATTTCCTTCTATTTATAGTTTGCTTAGAATATTTACCAGGAAGTGACATAAAATTCTGTAAATTGCTTTTCTACATCTATTGAGATGATTATATAGTTTTCTTCTTTACTCTCATAATATGGTTATGTGTTAGTTGCTCAGTCGTGTCCAACTCTTTGCAACTCCATGGATTGTAGCCCACCAGCCTCCTCTCTCCATGGAATTCTCCAGCCAAGAATACCAGAGTGGGTTGCCATTTTATACTCCAGGGGATCTTTGCAACGTTAGGTATCAAAACCAGGTCTCCTGCATGCTGGCAGATTCTTTACCATCTGAGCCACCAGGGAAGCTTATACTGACTGATTTTTGAATATTGAACCAGATTTTCATTACTAGGCTAAACCTCATTTAGTTGTAATGTAGTATTCTTTTTTATGTGTTGCTAGATTCAATTTGCTAATATTTTATTGAGTATTTTTTGCCTCTGTATTCATGAGGAATATTGGTCTATAGTTTTCTTATAGTGTCTTTGTCTGGCTTCTGGTATCAGGGAAATGCTGCCTGATAAAACAAGTTGTGTTCTCTTATTTTCTATTTTCTGAGTTTTTATAGCATTGGCATTTTAGTTAGTGTAGAGTTAATACTATCAGCCCTGGGTGTCCTTTGGAAGGACTGATGCTAAAGCTGAAATTCCAATACTTGGGCCACCTCATGCGAAGAGTTGACTCATTGGAAAAGACCCTGATGCTGGGAGGGATTGGGGGCAGGAGGAGAAGGGGACGCCAGAGGATGAGATGGCTAGATGGCATCACCGACTCAATGGACGTGAGTCTGAGTGAACTCCGGGAGTTGGTGATGGACTGGGAGGCCTGGCATGCTGCAATTCATGGGGTCGTAAAGAGTCGGACACAACTGAGAGACTGAACTGAACTGGACTGAATACTATCATGTGGTTCATTTTTTTTAATTCACTTATTTGGCTGCACTGGATCTTGCATGTGGCAGGAATGATCTTTCTCTAGTTGCACCACATGGGCTTCAGAGTACATGGGCTCAGTAGTTGTGGCACACAGCACGTGGAATCTTAGTTCCCTGATCAGGGATTGAACCCACATCCCTGCACTGGAAGGCAGATTCCCAACCATTGGACCACCAGAGAAGTCCTGGTTCATATTTTTCAGTCCATTCATTTGTTTGTATACATATGTACATTCAAAACCTCATTAAATGATAAGTTTTTTTTCAAGGGCGGAAATCCCCCTCCCCCCACCTTCATCATAATATCTACACACTGCACCATAGTGCTTCTTTTTAACAGTGTTTCTTGATTTGTATTTATTTGGCGCACCAGCTCTTAGTTTCGGCATGCAGGATCTTCAGTCTCCCTTTGTGGCGTGTGGGGGCCAGTTCCCTGAGCAGGGACTGAACCTGGGCCCCCTGCATTGGGAGCACAGAGTCTTAGCCACTGGTCCACCAGGAAAGTCCTGTAGCACTTATTTTTTATTGTGGTAAAATACACACAACATGAAATTTGCTGTTTAAACCATCCAGCGTACATTTGAACGGTGTTAAGTACGTTCTTGTGCAACGCATTGCCACCATCCATCTCCAGAACTTCTCCACCTTCCCAAATGGAAGCGGTCTCCACTAAACAACAACCTGGGATTTCTCCTTCTTCCCAGCCGCTGGCGCCCACCATCTGCCTTCTGTCTTCATGAATTTGACTAGTCTACACACTTCATTTAAGGGGCATCATACGGTATTTATCCTTTTGTGTCTGACTTCTGTCACTTAGTGTAACGTCTTCAAGGTCCGTCCATACTGTAGCAGCGGTCAGGATCCATTTCTTTCCAAGGCTGTCTAATAGTCCACTGTGGGTGTATGTCTCGTTTTGTTTATCCACTCATCTACTGACGGACATGTGGGTTTTTGCCCTTTGGCTCTTGTGAATAATGCTGCAGTGAACTTAGGTGTGCAAATATCTGTTCAGTCTCTGCTTTCCCTTGCTCTTGTGAATAATGCTGCAGTGAACTTAGGTGTGCAAATATCTGTTCAATCTCTGCTTTCCCTTGTTTTGGGTGTATGTCAGAAGTGGAAAGGCTGATCACACATTGCACCATTGTACATTCTTACTGCAAGGCACAAGGCTTGCACTTCCTCTGCACCCTCATCAACCAACCCTGGTTATTTGCTGGGTTTTTGATAATAGCCCTCCTGATGGGTGTGAAGTGGAATATCATTGTAGTCATAGCAAGAGTGGGTCAAGAGAGCCCAGCAGCCATCGGGCATCTGACGTCAGTGTCCTGGGTGACAGCCTATGAGTCCTCCCCTCTTTGGGGCTCAGTTTCCCCATCTTGTACACTGAGCAGACTGGATCAAAGCTATGGTTCTAAGAATTGACTACATACTACAGTCACTTGGGGAGTTTTTCAAAATCTCCATTCCCAGACCTTACCTCGAGCCAGTTATAGCAGAATCTCGAGGGCTGGGGCCCAGGTCTCAGTATTCTCAGAATTCCCCTGATGTTTCCAAGGTTTGGCCAAAGTGAGACCTGAGGGTACAGCCAAGCTCCCCACACCTGCCCAAGCATAAGAATCACCTGAGCTGCTGACTTACAAATATAGGTCTCCCAGTCCCTCCCCTGGAAGTTTTGGCTTGGTAACTCTGGGAGGGGTGCCCTGTATTTATTTTTTTATATAATTTTTATTAAATCATTGGGAAAGACCCTGATACTGGGAAAGATTGAGGGCAGGAGGAGAAGGGGCAACATAGGATAAGATGGTTGGATGGCAACCATCCAACTCAATGGACATGAGTTTGATTGAACTCTGGGAGATAGTGAAGGACAGGGAAGCCTGGCGTGCTGCAGTTCATGGGGTCGCAGAGTCAGACAAGACTGAGCGACTAAGCAACAACAACAATAGCTGGTTTATAATCTGTGTCAGTTTCAGGGTCAGAATCTGTATTTTAGACAAGCCCTCCCGATGATCCTTAACATCAGACAAATCTGGGAAACACAGGATCAGAGCGGCCCTTCTCCAGCCGCAGTGTACGCACAGATCACTGTGGATCTTATCAGCACTGGTCTGCGATTCAGTGGGTGGGCCATGGGGCTTGAGTCCCAGCTGCTGCTGCTGCTGCTGGTCTGGGGATCCCACTTGGAGCAGCGGGGGATTAGAGGCATGCACCTTCCATCTCCCTCCTGAGGCAGCCCTGAAATTCTGCAAACCCCGAAGCAGGTGGTGCCCCTGGTGAATCCAGGCATGTAGACCAGGAATGTCTCTGCCCAATGCACCCTGCTCGGACTCTTCTCTGCTTTCACATTCTGTCTTTCCTGGCTGTTATTGTAAATGAGCAGCATAACACCCCAAACCAGCAGGTGGGGGCCCACACAGGACCGTGCACCTCCACAGAGCTGCGTGGGCTCCCTGCTCCTCTCCCCAGCACCTGGCTCTGACATCAGGGTGCGTGAGCCTGGCTAATCAGAAGCTTCCAGCCTCTGGAAACCCAGCTCCTCTGTAGCGAGGCTTTTCCCAAGGATGTGTTTCAAGTACCAATTTGGTGTCTGTGCGCTTCTGATCTTGCCAGCCTTTCACAAGGCTTTCTCTTGAATGACAACAAATGGTCTTCATATGCTGGGTTAAAAATCTTTCAGTTGGGGCTGTTTGTTTATGAAGCAGCATCTATTATCACGGATTTCCAAACTAGCTTCCTTTCTACTGGCGTCGGCATCCAGAGCTACACCGTCAGCCCCCAGCCGTGGTGACAGACGCGTTTCGGTGTTGCTGTTGGGCCTCGGGAGTTCTGGGGGTACAGGGGGGGCAGCATGTTTGGAGCGTAAGGGATGAAAGCATATGGAAAACGCCTGTGCACCCTGTGCTCCGACGCTCCCGACTTTGTGTGTTTTATTTGGTGGCTCTTATCCTGGGAATGGAGATCTTTGTCAGGAACGTATGCGGGGAAGATTTCCATGGCTGCTGCCACACCGCCCCCTCCCGCCTCCCCTCCCCGGGATGAGCTCGCTTGGTGTGGTGGTAGCTTGCAGCTTTCACCAGATACCAGCTCCTTGGCAACTGGGCAGATGTGAGCCTCAGCAAACAGCATGGGCAAAGCAAGGGAAAGAGAAGAAAGGGAGTGGGAGATGCCAGTCTTGAACGGAGAGTATTTGCCTCACATTTGGTTTACTTTTTGTAGGCAGTAAAGTGTCTGCCTATAATGCAGGAGACCCAGGTTCAATCCCTGGGTTGGGAAGATCCCCTGGAGAAGGAAATGGCAACCCACTCCAGTATTCTTGCCTGGAGAATCCCATGGATGGAGAAGCCAGACTGAGCGGCCAGACAACAACAGGCTGATGTGCCACGTATCCATTCATCCTCTCCTTCACGTGTGTTTCCTCTGAGTGCTTCCCAGGTCTCAGGACGCTGGTCAGGGGCTGATCATTGATCTGGCCCTAGAGGTGACACCTGGGCCCAAGAGGCTGGTCTGGGGCCCCTGGGGACCGGGGCCCTACTGGACCCATCAAAGCTTGGCCTCTTGGCAGCCCCATCAGCACATCTGGTGAATTCCTGGGGGAGGGGAGGGCCTTCTTTTGTTCACCAGCTTGGGGGAAGGCAGAGGATGCATGCTGAAGACTCCCACCCAAGAGTGAAGGCGGGAAAGCTCTGAGTACAGCAGGCACTCCATAAATGCACGTATGAATTACAGCAATGAATAAACAGTAAAGTGAGCAACGGAATATTCCAGAACTTATTAAAAAAAAACTGAGATGGTTTGACCCTAGAAGGCAGGGCCTGGATTAGACCTGTGTGCAGGAGCCAGAACACGTGGTCTTTTGGCCT
>NW_011494947.1:869755-905663 GCF_000754665.1 Bison bison bison
CCCCCCGCCCCGCCCCCGGCGCGCACGCCTCCCTCCTGTCCCATTTGCCTCGAGACTGACCCCGGGGCCGGGTAGCTCTTCGTGGCAGGGCCTGTCCTGCAGGCAGTGAGGTGCTGAGCTGTAGCCCTGGCCTCCACCCGCTAGGTGCCAGTTGCGCCCCCTCCCCAGTTGTGACAACCAGAAACGTCCCCATACATTGTCCAACATCTCAGGCGGATTCTTTACCAACTGAACTATCAGGGGAGCTCAGCAACTATTAGCTCAGATGGTAAAGAATCCGCCTGCAATGCAGGAGACCCGGGTTTGATCCCTGGCTTGGAAAGATCCCCTGGAGAAGGAAATGGCAACCTACTCCAGCACTCTTGCCTGGAAAATCCCATGGACAGGAGCCTGGAGGGCTACACTCCATGGGGTGACAAAGAGTTGGACACGACTGAGCAACTCACACACTTTTGCAGGTGAGGAAACTGAGTCTCAGAGAGGTTGTGTTTGTGGCCTGAGGTCACACAGAAGGTCCATGTGGAGGTGAGAGTCTAACCCGCATCTGTGTAATTCCAGGGAACTCACTGGTCTCCCCCAAAGATGGGGCATTTGCTCCCCACAGCTCACCCCCTATCGGGTGCCTCCCCCCACCACTGCCCTGGGAGTGATGGCGGCTGGGAGCTGTCCCTGAATCAGGAGGTGGAGAGCTTCCGCAGCGGGGAGACCCCACCTGCATCTTTCTCTGGTGACCAGCCAGAGCCTGGTGCCCCGAGTCCCGAGTCAGGGCCACTAAGGCTCTGCCCACTCTGGGGCTGAAGCCCACCCTGGCCTCGAGTCCAGCCTGCGGTTCCCCCCAGCAGACATGGTGCCTCTTCTCCCTGCAGGGTGTTTTTCCTGAACGTGCCATTCGATTCTGTCATTGAGCGGCTGAGCCTGAGAAGAACCGACCCCATCACAGGAGAAAGGTCTGTGCCAGCCCTGCAGTGGGTGGCCCTCCGAGGGCTCCAGAGGCCACGCCCCACCGGGGACCCTCCTCTCCATCTAGCTGACGGGTGTCAGGGCGGGGCTGCTCCAGGGATACTGCTGGGGACAACTGACAGAAGATTCTAGAAAGGGGGTTCACCCAGCCAGCTCCTCCACACTGTCTGCCGACCCTCTTTTCCTGGAAGAGCAGCAAGAAAAGGAATGTCCGGGCTGTACAGCTGTTACACTGCTCACCTGCTCTGACCCGGGCTTGGCTCTGACCCCAGCGTGTCACCGCAGTGCGTCCCTGACGTGGCTGCCGAACAGATGCGTCCCCTTGGGAACAGCGTCACCTGTGAGCCCTCCCGTGGCTATAGGGGCTAAATCCTGGGGTTTCCCTTGCATCTGACCAAGTCCAATCGCTGTGTTGGTAGTGAAACACAGTTTACAGTCCCCACGATTGCGAAGAGGTTGAAGCCCCCATCTTCCCAGTAACCAGGGCCCTGTTTCTTGGTAACTAGACCGCATTTCTCAGGACAGAGGAGGAGGGGCAGGAAGGAAGCACCAGGATTTTCCCGTCACCGTGTGCTGGGGGATGTCCTCTCACTGACCCGTGTCACGTGAAACGGCCTTTGTGCTGCCGGGGCCTCTCCCCCAGGGACCAGGGCACTTCCTCGCATCTCCATATGCCTGGTGTTATCATGTCCCATCCCCTATTTGACCGCGAGCTCCATGAACACAGAGGCGACGTCTCACCTGCCACTGGGTTGTCAGTAGCAGCTGTGTGCTAGGCGTGCATGGCAGGTACCTAGTATCATTTGGAAGGAAGAAAAGAAAGGAGAAAGGAAGGAAGGAACAAGAGGAATTTGGCCCTTAATATTTTACTATCTTCTGTCCTATTACTGATCCATGACCTTCTCTCCTGGGAAGGGGCCATGCTGCGGGTTTCTCCGTGGCTCTCAGCCTAGCCAATGGCTGGTGCAGAGTACATGTCTGCTGCTGATGGTCATGGGATCCAGCCTCTCTCCTGGGAAGGGGTCCCTTCTCGCTTGTCCTCTGAGCTGGACCAGGGCTCACTGGCTTCCCCGCCTCTCGCAGGTACCACCTCATGTACAAGCCGCCTCCGACCATTGAAGTCCAGGCCCGTCTCCTGCAGAACCCAAAGGATTCAGAAGAGCAGATCAAGCTGAAAATGGATCTGTTCTACAGGAATTCCGCTGAGCTGGAGCAGTTCTACGGGGACGCCATCACCCTCAACGGGGACCAGGACCCGTACACGGTCTTCGAATACATTGAGAGTGGGATCATTAATCGCCTACCCAAGAAAGTCCCCTGACAGGTTTTGAGCTGGGAGCATCCCTCAGGAAGACGGAGTTAGCCCTTCACCCCCAACCCTCTGGAAGATCAGCCAAGCCAATAAAGTGCTGGGTACAGTCTCGTGGGTCCTGGAGGTGGCCAGAAGCTGGCCTTGTTTCGGGGTCTGGGAACGCAGGACGGGCGCAGCCCGGGGAGGCAGTCAGGTTGACCGTGGCAGGCCAGGTCAGACCTGGGATGCGGTGTGGCTCCAGCGGCCATGCGCTGTGCGCCCTGGGGTTGTCGCTGGATCCTCATTTCTTGCAGCCAAAATGGGTAAAAATAGTCCCTGCCTCACAGGGCTGCTTTGGGATGAAACGAGATGACAGGAAAAGCTCTCAACATAAAGCCCAGCACACGCTGCACTCTCTGTGCATGTTGTTCTACCGAAGCCACTGTCTCCAGAGCAGCCTGCCCGGTAGAACTCTCTGGAATGACCGATGTGCAGCCAACACAGCGGCCGTGAGCTCCAGGGGGCTGTCGAGCACAGGGAACGTGGCCATTGCCACTGAGGAGCTGTTTTTTTACAATTGTCCTTAAGCTTCTCTAATTTAAGTATGAACGGCCGCATGTGGCGAGCAGCTGCAGGGTCAGTGCAGTTCTAGACACACGCGGCTGCTTCTAAGACTTGCTGGAAGCCCTTGGAAGGCCTGCCTCTGGGTCCCGCAGGGCCCACAGCACACAGCAGGGACCCTGGGGGACAGGACAGTGACATCTCAGGGTGACAGAGCTCTTGATCCTCTTCCATGAGCTTCCCCCGCCCCCGATTATTATTATTATTTTATCTTGTTAGAAAGGTACTTGGATGATTCCCACTGAAGCTGCAGAGGGTGAGTGACTTGCCCGAGGTCTGTCAGATCCATGGCTACACCTGAACCCAGCACTCCGGTGCTCTCCGCCTGCAGGCCTCAGGGGGCCTGGCCAGCCAGGGTCCAAGACAAGGACTCGAGCTCCTGGGCTCTGGGTGGTCAGGGACTCTGGGTCTAATGGCTAAAGCCCCTTCCAGCCTAGGGCAGCCCAGAGTCCCCCCAGCAAAGATCTGACCCTAGCAATGGCCGTTGTGACCGCTGGCAGCCGGCTGCTGGGGCCCATGGAGCCAGGCCTCCGGGCCTGCCCTCTGGCCTCTGCCAGGGTCACGGCAGGGTGAACCCCTAAGGCCTTGGCCAGACCTCCCAGGATTAGGCCCCCTCTCTAGAGGTGGCATCCGGCCACAGCGCTTCCCCCGTGCCTAGTGGCCCCGCCCCCGACTCTCTCTCCATCCTGCCCAGGCACTGGGTGCCACCTCTTGACACTCCATCAGGCCTTCCCCTGCCCCTGCCCCTCCCCTTCCCCACCCCACAGGGAACAGGGCATCTCCCCCCAAAGCCCCCTGACTCTGGGATCCTGCCCGTGGAGCCTCCTCAGGCTCCGGAGGCCCCAGGAGAGGTCTCGGGTCCAGACCATAAGGCCAGGCTGCTGTGCTGTGCTGAAACTCTGCCCACGTGTACCCAGCACCCCCGATTGCAGGAGACAGAAGATCGGGAGGGTGGCCAGCACCAGCCTAGCCAGGGGTCACTCCCCTTGCTCTGCCTGCCCTGCTGCGTGTCGTCCTGGACACCAGAGACCGCAGCCCCAGTTTACTCTCCAATGGAACCCCATCCCGATGCAGATCCGTAGCTCAGGACATCACAAACACTTGTTCCGCTCACACAGCGCTACTTGCTCTGTGCACAGCCTCCTCTCTCTCTGCCTGCCCCGCCCCGCATAGAGCAGCTGTCCTCGCTCTGTGGGGCAGGTGATGTCCCCACCAAGAGCCTGGACTGTGGACCCTAGCAGCCTGGGTCCCCATGCTGCTGTGTGGCCTGGGGAGAGTTACTTCACCTCTCTGGACCCTTGTAAAATGAATGAGAAGGGTCGCTGCCTCCTAGGCAATACTAGGCACATACTGTGGGATGGAATGATGAATACATACACCAAGGCTAAAAATAGGGTGTGGCAAATAGTATATACCATAAATGCGGTTCTTCTCATTGGGGTTCTCACAGCTCTCCTTGAGGTCAAGGCTGTTTTTCTTTTTTTATCCCTAGATGAAGAAACTGGGGCTCAGAGGAGTCCAATAACTTGTGGACGGCTGCATGTGCTAAGTGGCAGCAGGGGTCGGGGACCTGGGTCACTCGCTGCTCCCAGAACTCCAGGAGATGACCCGCAGGCCGGTGCTTTGCCCTCAGTCGCCTTCGGGGTTGCTAAAGGCATCCGGACTCGCGGGGCCCCCTGCCTTCTTCCTTCCACCCAGGTGGACGAACGCCCCCGGAGCTCCTTCCCGCCGCCTCCCAAAGGCCCCGGCGTCCCAGATGCCCCGATGCAGGGCCTCGGTTGGGTTCCGGCGCCGCCGCAGAGCCGGAAGGCGCGGGCTTCATTGAAATGCGCCCGGCGCGCGATCCCGGGCGCTCCCCTCGGGTGTGCGCTGCTGGGGTTGGCCCGACATGTTCCCGCTCATGTAGCTCGCTCCCTCCGAAGCGACGAGCAAATGACATTCGTCCTCCGCGCCCCTCCCCCCAGCCAGCTGGAGAACATTAGCATCCGGTCCCAGCCGCAGCGATGCCGATCTGGGGGCTTTCCGGCCCAGGAGAGGCCCAGTCCTGTGGCTGGAGGGGAAATGTCGTGTTAATTCCCAGATGAGGGGCTGTGCTTGAAGTTAAACTCTGAGGTTTGATTAAGGTTAACTTGCAAGAGAACAATCGTGCTTTTGTCGTCATTAAAGCAGTCCCCTCGTTCACCTCCAGCCTCTTTTCCTGTTGTCACTACAAGCTCTCCCCTCCTTCTCTTACACCCGAGCCCCTGGTCCCGGTCTGTGTTTGTCCAGCCCCTCCCTTCCCTGATACCCCCGGCACTGGGCGATCCAGACGCTCTAGAGGATCCTTTGGGGTTTCTGCCCGTCCCCACCCCACAAGTGTGTCTCCTGTGGGACCTGGAACTGGTTGCCGCTGCTGAGCCCATGCGTATGTATACCTGTGCTTCCTCTGAGCCGGCCAATCAGCTTCTCTCTCCCAGGAATCTGGGAAGAGAAGAGAGGGCACAGGTCCCTCTCCTCCTGTGGCTTGGGGAAAGAAGAGGATGCTGGGGTTTGTCTGGCCCATGCGCAGCACAGCAGAGCAATTCAAGTTCATCTGGAGGAACCAAGAGAGAGGCAGACACATGCCCGCCCCATTCATCCCACAGGTACTTGTTGAGTGCCTACTGTGTGCCTGGCACTAAGCATACAGCAGACGGGAAAAAAGACAAAAAGCCCTGTCCTAATGAGTCTTGTGTGCGCGCATGCTAAGTCGCTTCTTCAGTCGTGTCTGTGTGACCCCATGGACTGTAACCCGCCAGGCTCCTCTATCCATGGGATTTCCCAGGCAAGAGTACTGGAGTGGGTTGCCAGGCTCTCCTCCAGGGGATCTTCCTGGCCCAAGGATCAAGCCTGCGTCTTTTATGTCTCCTGCATTGGCAGGCGGATTTTTTACTGCTAGTGGCAACTGGGAAGCCCCATTGAGGCTTTGTGTGTGTGTGTGCTGGCTAAGTTGATTCTGTTGTGTCTGACACTTTGCGACCCCATGGACTGTAGCCCACCAGGTTCTTCTGTCCTTGGGATTCTCCAGATGACAATTCTGGAGTGGGTTGAGGCTTACATTTTACCAAAAAAATGACAGAAATGAGAGAGAAAAAGACACCACCTAATTTCTGATAGTTCCTAAGATCCATCTCTGCCCCTAGGTCCCCTGAAACAGCCCTGCACCCTCCCAGCCAGCTCTTTTTTCCATAGGGGATCAGATAAGGTTCCTGGGCACAGTGCATAGAGCGTGTGCCCAGGGCCAGGCAGCAGGTGGCAGGGAATTTAAACGTAGTCAGGACTCACAGGAGACCCCCTAGGGGAGGTGACGGTGGCTTGGGGGCTGACTTCTGAGGCACATGAGAGTTTGAAGGCACAGGAAAAAGTGACTATGAGTTGATCATGGAAATGCTGCCATTAAAAAATTGAAACATGATTATTTTTATTATTCAAATGTTAACTTATAAAAAAAAGCCAAGCAGTACATCAGAAGCTCATCCCTTAGGAAGGAAAACTCCCATCCTCTCCACAATAAAATCCTTAGGTGTCATTCGCTGGAGATAACTGTATTTCAAAGTCTGAAGTAGATGGATGGATGGATGGATGGACAGATGAATGAGTGGACAGGTGGACAGATAAGTGGTATAAATACACCGATGGGACAGTATTTTATATATTGCCCTGTAACCTGCTTTTTTAAAAACTGTGGTTAAGAACCCTGAACAGATCTACTCTCCTGAATTTTTCAGCATACAGTACAGTGTTCACTCTAGGCTTATTGTTGTGAGCGACTCTCTAGAATTTTTATTCCTCTCGGGTAACTAAAGCTCTGTACCTGGGGAACAGCAGCACCCCACTCTCCTCCCCCAGCCCCTGGCAGTCCCCGGCCTGCTCCCTGCTTCTGTGAGCTTGACTATTTCAGATCCTGCATGTCAGTGAAATCACGCAGTGCTTGTCCTCTGTGGCGGGTTGATTTCACCGAGCAAAATGCCCTCGGAGTGCACCCACGTCGTCACATAAGCCAGGCACCTTTCTTCAGCAAAACGCTTTCCTGATTTTTTTTTCCCCGCCAGCCATTCAAGGCCATCAAATAAGGTACCAAGTCACCAATGCGGTCATTCCTTCCCCAGGGCAAGAGGGCTGGGCTTGGTTCTCAGCGGTCACTTCTGCTCAACCATAGACTGGTTTTTAGTGATGGCCATGTGGTGAAGTCCAGCGTTTCCTGTCAAGCTCTCGTTGCCTTTGCAAATCTTTCCTACCCGGACAGGATGACACTATAGTGTAATTTACGTGTAAATAGCCAACAGAGCACTAACTGAGTCATACTTCAGAAACCGTGGGACCCTCCACTGATCTCTAAGAGGAGAGGAAGAACAAGCAGGGACCAGCTCACAGGCCCAGTGCATTGAACCTGCCGCCTTGGATCCATGGGGAGGTTGAACCACAGGTGTGCCCGAGTTGGGGTCTCCTTTGCAGTGATAACTTTATAAGCTCTCTGCAAAGCCACCAGAGCTTGGAGGTCGTGGTGTGTGATGGAGAAGATGCAGCAATGTAAACTTTCCAGCCACATCAACTTTATTGAGATATTCCCATATCATAGAAATTGTTCATTTAAAGCAAGAATTCATTCATTTAAAGTGTATTAAATGCAGATGAGGGTCCCCGTGAGAGCTGCCTGCACACCCCCCCACGAGTTTTTAATGAGACTGTCATCACAAAGTGCTGGAGCCAAGACAGACACTGGAACTCCCCTGCAGTGCTGGGGGGCGGGAGCATTGGTTTAACCATTCACAAGACCGTGAAGCAGATGTCTACCCACGCTGCTCATGGGTGCCTGCCCCTCGACCTGGCATTCCTCTCCTAGTAGTGCCAGGAAAAATGTGTGTGTCTGTATACAAACTTATTAACAGCAGTTGTGTTCGTATTAACCCTAAACTGGAAACAATACTGTCTATCAGTTGTGACATATTACACAACTGCGTAATAGATTTGTGACAATAGAACAAACCCCTGATAAAGGCCCCAGTGCAAGTGAGTCTCACAAGCAGACCTGGAAGACTCGATGTTATGATCTGATGTGGATGAAGTTCCTGAACAGATACAAACGCATCACTGCTAACAGAAATCAGAAATAACTAAGACCGCTGAGCGGATCATTGCCAGAGGAAGGGCGTTGGTGCCAGGAACCTTCTGGACGCCGTCAAGTTTTCATCAGTCTGGGTAGAAGTTATGCCCAAATCTTGAGCCATACACTTCATTATGTATACGTTAATTAAAAAGCTGAATGCATTTGGGATAGGCCTAAATGGCAGCACACGTGGATATGTGACTGAGAAGTGTGAACGAGGCATAACCGGACATTTTACAGAAGAAAACACAACCAGCCGACTGAATATATTAAAAAAACCCTACCTTGTTAGTAACTGGGGACGTGCACACTGTACTGGGATGGTGCCACATGCTCCCAGACTGGCAATAATCTAACAGCCTGGCAGCGCCTGGTGTTGAAGGAATGTGGAGCAACGGGAACTCATGCAGACTGCCAGTGGGGGCGGGGAAGGACCAGCTTTGGAAGTGACCGGGGTCACCTGGGAGAGTGAAGCCGCAGTGTGTGCACGCGCATGTGGAGGAGCACCATGAGAGGTTGCACGTGAGTTCACAAGTGTGCTAGCATCCCGAGGTGTTCACGCAACTTGGAGCTTCTCAGAGCCTGCCTCCGGCCGCTCAAAAGACGCTCGCCTCCTTGGGTGCAGCCAGGCATGGGCACCACTTTGAAAACATTTTTCCAGTTATCCAGCACATATCTGGCTACTGGCCTGGTGAGGAAGCTGAAATGCAAAGAAGGGCAGAGCTGAGAGAATCAGAGACTCAAGGACTCAGACCTGGGGCTGGATTGAGCCCCCCCCAACACCCGGCCTCCCCTGAAATCCCGAGAGACTCTTGGAAGCACCTGTCTTTAACAATCACCCCACTCTTCCAACACTGGTCCGTGTCTCCAGTGAGCAGACCTGGGCGGCAGATGTGATGGTCTCTTGTCGAAGCGTCACAGCTGGAGGACCATCCCCGCTAACACGGTCATTGCCTCCCTCTCACCCCTGACTTCCTTGGCTTGTTTGAAGGAGAAGACAGGGAAAGGAGGAGACGATAACAGAACCTGAATGTGGAAACACAGCCAAGGATGGCGTTAGCCATGGTTGTGGGCTGGCTTCGATCCTGGCAAGGATGGGGTCCTTCCTGTTAACTGCAGAGAGATGCCCTTTGAGTCCTGGGCTTCTCTCTTCCGCTTAAAAGCTCTTTAGTTCATGTTTGAGGACCATGGTTTGTAGGGTGAATCAGTGTCACAGTATCCACAGGTCTGAAGGCGTTGTGGGATTTTCAATGTTAAAACCTGACCAGTCTTGGACAAACTGGCATGAGTTGGTCACCCTACCAGGCTGATCAAATCTGGGACCCAGGGGCCAGCTGCCCTCATGGTTGGAGATACTTAGCAAAGCCTGCGGCAGAGCATCAGTGACAATCCTCTGTACTCGTGGTCACAGCTGCTAAGGAGGAGGAGGAGGTAAGGAGGAAAGGAGGGACAAACTCCAGCAGACCCAGGAAACCCCTTCCTTCTGCAGTGTCCTTCCAGCACCTTCTATTGACAAGCTGAGCATCGTGCTCATTGCAAAGGAGGGACGCTGAAGGAGGGAGCCCTTTAGAGCCGAGGTGGCACTGAAGGGTGTCTGGAGCTCAGCATTGAGCATTCAGTAAAGCGGCACACGTGTATCATGGACCTGCTCCTTTTTTACTGCTGTGTAGTATTCCTTTGTGTAGATAGTCTACATTTTTTAATATATTTACCTATTGATGGGCATTTGTGTTGTTTCCAGGCTCTAGAATATTATGAACAGAACTGTCATACACATTTATATCATTTTTTTTGAGGGTTCTTTTTCTATCCAGAAACCTTGCTCAGTTCAGTTCAGTCGCTCAGTCGTGTCCGACTCTTTGCGACCCCATGAATCACAGCACACCAGGCCTCCCTGTCCATCACCAACTCCCGGAGTTCACCCAAACTCATGTCCATCGAGTCGGTGATGCCATCCAGCCATCTCATCCTGTCGTCCCCTTCTCCTCCTGCCCCCAATCCCTCCCAGCATCAGAGTCTTTTCCAATAAGTCAAATCTTTGCATGAGGTGGCCTAAGTATTGGAGTTTCAGCTTTAGCATCAGTCCTTCCAAAGAACACTCAGGACTGATCTCCTTGCAATTCAAGGGACTCTCAAGAGTCTTCTCCAACACCACAGTTCAAAAGCATCAATTCTTCAGTGCTCAGCTTTCTTCACAGTCCAACTCTCACATCCATACATGACCAAAGGAAAAACCGTAGCCTTGACTAGACGGACTTTTGTTGGCAAAGTAATGTCTCTGCTTTTGAATATGCTCTCTAGGATGCTCATAACTTTCCTTCCAAGGAGTAAGCATCTTTTAATTTCATGGCTGCAATCAACATCTGCAGTGATTTTGGAGCCCAAGAAAATAAAGTCTGACACTGTTTCCACCGTTTCCCCATCTATTTCCCATGAAGTGATGGGACCAGACGCCATGATCCTCGTTTTCTGAATGTTGAGCTTTAAACCAACTTTTTCACTCTCCTCTTTCACTTTCATCAAGAGGCTTTTTAGTTCCTCTTCACTTTCTGCCATAAGGGTGGTGTTATCTGCATATCTGAGGTTATTGATATTTCTCCTGGCAATCTTGATTCCAGCTTGTGCTTCTTCCAGCCCAGTGTTTCTCATGATGTACTCTGCATATAAGTTAAATAAGCAGGGTGACAATATACAGCCTTGACGTACTCCTTTTCCTATTTGGAACCAGTCTGTTGTTCCATGTCCAGTTCTAACTGTTGCTTCCTGACCTGCATACAGGTTTCTCAAGAGGCAGGTCAGGTGGTCTGGTATTCCCCTCTGTTGAAGAATTTTCCACAGTTTATTGTGATCCACAGTCAAAGGCTTTGGCATAGTCAATAAAGCAGAAACAGATGTTTTTCGGGAACTCTCTTGCTTTTTCGATGACCCAACGAATGTTGGCCATTTGATCTCTGGTTGCTCTGCCTTTTCTAAAACCAGCTTGAACATCTGGAAGTTCACAGTTCATGTATTGCTGAAGCCTGGCTTGGAGAATTTTGAGCATTACTTTACTAGCATGTGAGATGAATGCAATTGTGCAGTAGTTTGAGCATTCTTTGGCATTGCCTTTCTTTGGGATTGGAATGAAAATCTCACTTAATTCTGAAAATTTACCAGTGGGTTCTTTTATACTTTTTTCATGCCCAGTCATATTGACTGAGAATATGGTGACTATTTTTTCCAATTTTTATACCTGTCTCTTTCTTCCCTTATTGCAATAGCCAGGACCTATAGTACAATATTGAGTAGGAGTGCTAATAGCAAGTCTCTTTTTTTTCTTGTTCCTGATCTCAGTAGAGTTCTCAATATTTTGCCATTAAGCCTAAGTTTTTTAGATATATTTTATTAAATTAGGAAGTTAACTGTTCCTTTTCCAAGATTGCTGAGATGGTTATTTTTAAAAAAATCATTATTATTGAATTTCATTGATCTTTTTCCATCTTTTGAGATGATCACTTTATTTTTCTCTTCATTTGCTGTAGTAAACTGCAATGATTGGTTCTTTCTGGTTCATTTCTAGAGTAAACTACTTTGGTTGTGATGTAGTATAATTTTTGTTGTTGAGTTGCTAAGTTGTGTCTGACTCTTTGCGACCCTATGAACTGCAACATGCCAGGTTTCCCTGTTCTTCACTATCTCCCAGAGCTTGCTCAAACTCATGTCTGTTGAGTCAATGATGCCATCTAACCATCTCATCCTCTGTTGCCCCCTTTTCTTCCTGCCTTCAATCTTTCCCAGCATCAGGGTCTTTTCCAGTGAGTTGGCTCTTGCCATCAGGTGGCCAAAGGACTGGAGCTTCAGCATCGGTCCTTCCAATGAATATTCGAGGTTGATTTCCTTTAGGATTGACCAGTTTGATCTCCTTGCAGTCCCAGGAACTTACAAGTCTTCTCTGGGACAGAGCAGCAATGATGATCCTCTACAGTGGTGGTCACAGCTGCTGAGTAGGAGGAAGAGGATAGGGAGGAAGGAAAGGAAGGACAAAATCCACCAGACCCAGGAGGCCTCTTCCTTCCAGTGTCCCTTCCACACCCTCAAATGACAAGCTTAACACCACAGTTAGAAAGCATCAATTCCTTGGCACTCAGCCTTCTTTATTTTTATTATATATTAAATATATTTAATCATATATATAATGAATCCATTTTGATAATCTTTGTTTAGGAGTTTTGCATCTAAATTTTTGCTTGTCTGTAAGACTGGCTTTGTCTTGTTTGGGTTCACACCAAAGCAGATCCTGGGACAAGGAGGGTCTTGGGAACTGGGAGGTGATCCTAGGAAATACGTGTAGGGATGGGAGACAGGAAAGGGAAAGAGGTCAGTAAAGTCTAGGTTGATGGGCAGGATACTACTGTAGGTTACCAGGTGCATCCCATTGGGGGATCCTCCAAAAAACCATGGGAACACCCCTTGAAATCATCCCTCCCAGGGACTAACCCTCATTTCTCATTCCCCATTGCTTTAGAGTTGCCCTCAGGGGAGTTGACTCCCCAAGATTACTGCTATCTGGCAACCAAGTAAGTCCCTGGGGTGCCAGAAGAAGCCCTCAGACAGGAGAGGAGAGAAACCAATGCTCAAGCTGAGAAGGTGTCAGGTACTGCTGACACTGCTACCACATCTAACTGTGGACTCAGAGGAGTCACGAGCATATGTGAGAGGTATCCACAGTTTCTGCTACCATCCACCCCTTTGGCTGCCCACATAATGTCCTTGCTGGAGCTGTTTTAGGGTAGTGGCCAGCACAATCTTCAAAGCAAGCTTTACAGAAGAGAATTAGTATACAAAAGACCCAAATAGACAAAACAATCTTGAGAAAGAAAAACAGAGCTGGAAGAATAAGGCTCCTTGACTTCAGACTATAATACAAAGCTACAGTCATCAAAACAGCATGGTATTGACAGAAAAAGAGAAATACAGATCAACAGAACAGGGCAGAAAGCCCAGAGATAAACCCACACAAACATGGTCAACAAATCGATGACAAAAGTGGCAAGAATATAAAATGGAGAAAAGACAATCTCATCAATAAGTGGTGCTGGGAAAACCGGACAGTTATGTGTAAAAGAATGAAATTAGAACACTCCCTAATACGATACACAAAAATAAACTCAAAATGGATTTAAAAAGGATTACTAGAACCAGCCCTTTCTAATGGCAGAAAGTAAAGAGAAACTAAAGAGCCCCTTGAAGAGGGTGAACGAGGAGAGTGAAAAAGCTGGCTTAAAATTCAACATTCAAAAAATGTTGGAATGCGTGGAATCTGGTTCCATCACTTCATGGCAAACAGGGAAAAAATGGAAACAGTGACAGGTTTTATTTTCTTGGACTCCAGAATCACTGTGGACAGTGACTGCAACAATGAAATTAGAAGACACTTGTTCCTTGGAAGAAAAGTTATGACAAATCTAGACAGCATATTACAAAGTAGAAACATCACTTTGCTGACAAAGATCTGTAAAGTCAAAGTTATGGTTTTTCCAGCAGTCATGAATAGATGTGAGAGTTGGGCCATAAAGAAGGCTGAATGCTAAAGAATTGATGCTTTCAGACAGTGGTTTTAGAGAACTCTTGAGAGTCCCTTGGACTATAAGGAGATCAAACCAGTCAATCCTAAAGGAAATCAACCCTGAATATTCACTGGAAGGACTGATACTGAAGCTGAAACTCCAATACTTTGGCCACCTGATGTGAAGAGCTGACTCACTGGAAAAGATCCTGATGCAGGGAAAGATTGAAGACAGGAGGAGAAGGGGATGACAGAGGACAAGATGGCTGGATGGCATCACCAACTCAATGGACATGAGTTGAGCAAACTCCAGGAGATAGTGAAGGACAGGGAAGCCTGGTGTGCTGTAGTCCATGGGATCCCAAAGAGTTGGACATGACTGAACAACTGAACAACAATAGTCAGTGACATTGAACATTTTTTTATGTGCTTTTTGACCATCTATATGTCAAGGCTGTATATTGTCACCCTGCTTATTTGACTTCTATGCAGAGTACATCATGAGAAATGCTGGGCTGGAGGAAGCACAAGCTGGAATCAAGATTGCCGGGAGAAATATCAATAACCTCAGATATGCAGATGACACCACGCTTATGGCAGAAAGTGAAGAAGAACTAAAGAGCCTCTTGATGAAAGTGAAAGAGTAGCATGAAAAAGCTGGCTTAATGCTCAACATTCAGAAAACTAAGATCATGGCATCCGGTCCCATCACTAGATGGGGACACAGTGGAAACAGTGGCTAACTTTATTTTTCTGGGCTCCAAAATCACTGCAGATGGTGACTGCAGCCATGAAATGAAAGTTATGACCAACCTAGACAGCATATTGAAAAGCAGAGACATCACTTTGTCAATAAAGGTCCGTCTAGTCAAGGCTATGGTTTTTTCCAGTGGTCATGTATGGATGTGAGAGTTGGACTATAAAGAAAGCTGAACACCGAAGAATTGATGCTTTTGAACTGTGGGGTTGGAGAAGACTCTTGAGAGTCAGTCCCTTGGAATGCAAGGAGATCCAACCAGTCCATCATAAAGGAAATCAGTCCTGAATATTCATTGGAAGGACTGATGCTGAAGCTCAAACTCCAATACTTTGGCCACATGATGCAAATAGCTGACTCATTTGAAAAGACCCTGATGCCTGGAAAGACTGAGGGCAGGAGAAGGGGATGACAGAGGATGAGATGGTTGGATGGCATCACCGACTCAATGGACATGGGTTTGGGTGGACTCTGGGAGTTGGTGATGGACAGGGAGGCCTGGTGTGCTGTGGTTCATGGGGTCACAGAGTTGGACGTGACTGAGCGACTAAACTGATGTCTTCTTTGGAAAAATGTCTATTTAAATCTTCTGCCTAGTTTTGGATTGGGCTTTTTCTTTTCTTTTTCTTTTTTTGATATTGAGCTGTGTGAGTGGTTTATATGTTTTGGAGATTAATTCCTTGTCCGTTACATCATTTTCAGATATTTTCTCCCATTCTGTATGTTGCCTTTTCAATTTATTTATGATTTCCTTTGCTGTGCAAAAGCTTTTAAGTTTAATCAGGTCCAGTTTGTTTTTATTTCCATTACTCTAAGAGATGGATCCAAAAAGGTATTGCTGTGATTTATGTCAGAGTGTTCTGCCTTTGTTTCCCTTTAGGAGTTTTATCGTGTCTGGTCTTACATTTAGGTCTGTAATCCATTTTGAGTTTATTTTTGTGTGTACTTTTAAAGAGTGTTCTAATTTCATTCTTTTATATGTAGCTGTCCAATTTTTCCAGCACCACTTATTAAAGAAGTTCTTTTCTCCATTGTATATTCTTTCCTCCTTTGTCATGTATTATTGGCCGTAAGTGCATGGGTTTGTCTCTGGGCTTTCTATCCTGTGCCAATGATCTGTATTTCTGGTTCTGTGCCAGTACCATACTATTTTAACAACTGTAGTTTTTTTAGTATAGTCTGATGTCAAGGAGCCTTATTCCTCCAGCTGTTTTTCTTTCTCAAGATTTCTTTGGTTATTTGGAGTCTTTTGTGTTTGCACACAAATAAAAAAATTTTTTTGTTCTACTTCTGTGAAAAATGCCATTGGTAATTTGATAGGGATTGCACTGAATCTGTAGACTGGCTTGGGTGGTATAGTCATTTTGACAATACTGAGTCTTCCAATCCAATGAAATATCAACTACCTTTTGATTAATGTTTGCATGGTATAGTTTTCCATCCTTTAAAAGTTCCTATATCCTTATATTTTATCACTTTTAACACTTAAAAAAACCAGTCTGACAGTCTTGCTTTGATTGGATGGTTTATTTATATTTGATGTAATTACCACTGTAATTACTGCTCTATTTTAGTGTAAATCCATTATCTTATTTGCTTTTCATTTTCACAGACTATTCTGTTAATTTTTTCTCCTTTCTTGCCTTTTGTTGTTGTTGTTCAGTCGCTCAATAATGTCCACCTCTTTGTGACCCCAAGGACTGTAGCATGCCAGGCTTCCCTGTCCTTCACTATCTCCTGGAGCTTGCTCAAACTCATATCCATTCAATTGGTGATGCCAACCAACTGTCTCATCTTCTGTCATCATCTTCTCCTGCCTTCAGTCTTTCCCAGCATCAGGGTCTTTTCCAATGAGTCAGGTCTTCATATCAGATGGCCAAAATACTGGAACTTCAGCTTCAGCATCAGTCCTTCCAATGAATATTCAGGGTTGATTTCCTTTAGGATTGACTAGTTTGATCTACTTGAGTCCAAAGGACTCTCAAGAGTCTTCTCCAACACCACAGTTCAAAGCATCAATTCTCCAGCACTCAGCCTTCTTTATGGTCCAACTCTTCACATCCATTCATGACTACTGGAAAAACCATAGTTTTGTTGGCAAAGTCTCTGTTTTTTAATATGCTGTCTAGGTTTGTCATAGCTTTTCTTCTAAGGAGCAAGTGTCTTAATTTCATGGCTGCAGTCACCATCTGCAGTGATTTTGGAGTCCAAGAAAGTAAAGTCTTTGTTTCCATTGTTTCCCCATCTATTTGCCATGAAGTGATGGGACTGGATGCCATGATCTTCATTTTTTGAATGTTTAAAGTCAGGTTTTTCACTCTCCTCTTTTACCTTCATCAAGGGATTCTTTAGTTCCTCTTCACTGTCTACCATAGGGTGGTGTCATCTGCTTATCTGAGGTTACTGATATTTCTCCCAACAATCTCAATTCCAGCTTGTGCTTCATCCAGCCTGCACTTCTCATGATGTGCTCTGCATATAAGTTAAAGAAGCAGGGTGACAATATACAGCCTTGATGTACTCCTTTCCCAACTTGGAACCAGTCCATTATTCCATGTCCAGTTATAACTGTTGCCCGTAGTTGTCTCTTGTGTTGTTGGAAGAGGGTGTTTGCTATGACCAGTGTGTTCTCTTGGCAAAACTCTGTTAGCCTTTGCCCTGCTTCATTTTGTACTCCATGGCCAAACTTGCCTGTTACTCCAGGTTCTCTTGACTTCCTGCTTTTGCATTCCAGTCCCCTATGATGAAAAGGACATCCTTTTTTTGGTGTTAGTTTTAGAAGGCCTTGTAGGTCTTCACAGAACCATTCAACTTCAGCTTCTTTGGCATTAATGGTTGGGGCACAGACTTGGATTACTGAGATACTGAATGGTTTGCCTTGGAAATGAACAGAGATTATTCTGTCGTTTTTGAGATTGCACCTAAGTACTGCATTTAGGACTCTTGTTGACTATGACAGCTACCCCATTTCTTCTAAGGGATTCTTTCTAAAATGTTCTGGTTTCCGTCCTCCATGAGCTTAATTAAAGACCCTTTGATTTTCTTTAAGTGTTTAGAGAAAAAAACGTATCCGGTCTCACATGGATTAGTTATGCCTGCTCCTAGACAGGCCTCAGACTACAGAACCAAACACTCCTGACTTGCAGGCATGTTTTGTTTCAGAACCTCAGGATGTTCTGTTTGCTTCCCACGTTCATAGCCTTGCTCTCCCGCCTCCCCTTCCTAGTGCTCTTTAACTGCCTTCCACCTGACACCACTCTAGAATTTCCTCTGGTGCTTTCATTTTCCATTCTTGTTTGTCTGAACATGTCTGACTTTTCTGCCACGCTCTGAATATGAGGTTGCAAGTTACTCTCTCAGCCCCCAAAGGCCCCTGTTCACTGCCTTCTCATCTTTACCATTTCCATGAGAAGTCATCTTTAAATCTTACTAATTTTTTCTTTTTAAGGTTAACTTGTTTTCTTTTGAGAAAATATTTGTGTTTTTTTTTTTTTGCTTAAAGTTTTTTTTTCTCTTTGATCTTTCAGAAGTTTTATTACCACACATTGAGGCATGTATTCATTTTCTTTCCCCTGTTTGGTGTTTCTGGTTGTTCTCACCAGGAGGATTTGTCTGAATCACATGCTTATTGTTGATGAAATCCTGGTAATGAGCACTTCACTTAAACACTCACCAGATACTCATCAACTGACATTAAGTATTTGTGGTCTAACAGCCTACTGAAGCTGTCTGATTTCCCCTTACATTCCTCAACTTTCTCTAGAATAAACCATTGAAGGCATTCTGCATTGATTCTGGGGCCCTTGCTGACAGCCATTTCTCTGAGGCACAGCTCTCCCCCTTCTCTTCTCGAAGTGCCTTTGCTGGTGCTGGGTGGGGCAGAAGGTTTCTAACCCTTGCTACAAACTGGTGAACCCGACAAAATATGCACACAATATACAAATAACTTGATTATTTTATTTATTTTGAATAAAAAAAGTGGCCAAGATAACAATACTAGTGGCTCTGCATACAAAACACAACATAATTGAGGTTATTTCACATTTACAAAACTGCCATTATGTACAGCACTGGATATTCACAGCAACTTTAATAGACTCTAAGTACTAGAATCATAAAGAGCAATTGAGGGGGGAATGCAAAATGGGAAAAAGTTTAAAAAAAAACCCAACAATCTTTTGTTAACTGGAAAATTGGCCAACCAGCTAACTGGTAAAGAAAGAGAATTGCTATCCTTTCCTTTAGTAATAACTAAAGTAAGATTGCCCCACAGGACTGCATTTGATGAACACCCTCCAAAATTTCCACTTCATTTTCTCTATAGTCTTCCCCACTTCAAACTTTGCCCAGAGACTGCCGCCCTTTTATCATATAAAAGCTCAGGACACTAGTATGTCTTCAGGGCAAGAAGATAACTAGTGCCAAGGAGACAGCATGGTCTGCTTCAGCTCAGGAGACCCAGCTGAAATCCAAGAAAGAATTTTGCCCTCTTCCCATCATTAGTACTTTGCAGTTCTCAACACAGCGGAGAAAGTAAACCAAGCTTCGTCATAAAGGTGGCAGGAAGCTACTCACTCCTTCTCTGTGTCACCAGCACCTACGCTGTGCAAGGCACTTCACACTCGGCACTGCAGGAACTCCCAAGACAAGACGACAGTTCCTGCCCTCGAGGAGCTTACAATCTAATCGTGGACACTATGTACATATGTACAGTGCAGAGAAGCAGTGGATTCCTCTGGATGGGGTATTCCAAGCAAAATGTGCTATTTAGTCTCAAGGCTGTTTTACTTACATACTAAAAGTCTAAAACATACCACCTAATCAGATGGTAAGAATTTTAAAAAGTCCCCTTTCTATAACCCAAGTTTTTGGATGCCTGTTCTTTTTATTTCAAAAAATATTGCATGTAAACAAACACGTAGTTTGAAGCCAAGCACAAAGATAGCACAGGCATAGGATAAACATAGAATATATGCCACTATACACAACACGGGCTTATTTTCCTATAGTCTTATTTCTGTATTCCCAAGTTTGATACTCACTTTCCTTTCAAACAAATCTGTGTTAAAGTCTTTAAAAAGTCATAATTCATTTTTGCATTTACTTTTGCATTAGTACCAAAAACAAAACACCCTTGACCTCACCAATCCATTAGCCAAATGTCAAACTGATAAAATACAAAATGCTTCAAAGCCACCACCTCTTACACCATCCAATGAAACCACTTCATGGGACCCTTTTATGAAACTAACAGGATCTCATGATAGTGACGTAGTCAAGTTTTTACCTTAGAAAAATTTACAAGATTTAGAGTTTTGAAATTCAATTCCAGCCAACTCATTAACAGTATTTCCACTAGAGAGCCCGCACCTTCACTTTCTCGTATCAGGATGAAAGTGCCATCACTCCCTGCTTTGCAGCCCCTCCCAAGCCTGGAATGAAGGGATGAACACCATGCAGGGAAGCCACTAACACTGTGCTAAGTAAGCTCACTGCCTAGGATCAGACCCTATACTAAGTCTCTCCCCAGAGTATAGTTACAACCTAAAAAAAGCAAGACAAGAAAAGTTGAATCACCTAATCAAAGAGGCTGTGGGGGGTGGCGGGGTGGATGTTAAATATGCATATACCAAAAGGACTAAACTTCTTTATAGGACATGTATATTTATAAACAGTCACTTCCCTGTTAAAACTTACTGATTCCACAGCAGGTTTTCAGAAACAGCCATCACAAAACACCACACATGCCAATGGGAGGCTGCACCCTGCTTACCAGACTCAGGCCAGCCAGCCAGTCCTGACGCTGATGTGTGTCATGCCTCGGAAACTAGTCTTCATCTTCTGAAAAACCCAGCTCTATACCAGGACTGTGATGCTGTGGTGAGTGGTCATTAGAAGCAACTCTGCAAATGTGACTTAATTCAATATGTGCCGTGCTTAGTTGCTCAGTCATGTCCAACTCTGCGACCCCATGGACTGCAGCCTGCCAGGCTCCTCTGTCCATGCGGATTCTCCAGGCAAGAATACTGGAGTGGGTTGCCATGCCCTCCTCCCAACCGGGGATCTTCCCAACCCGGGGATCGAACCCAAGTCTCCTGCATTGCAGGCAGATTCTTTACTGACTGAACCACCAGGGAAGCCCTAATTCAATACGACAGTCAAATTGCACACACTCTAACATCAGTTTGAACAACAGACATGAAGATCTTAGCTCCAAAAACTGCTTTTAGGGTCAAGAAAGAGCAGTGCAAAGCTCAATACCTATAAGACTTGAGACATGGCCCAAAACTCTGCTTTCAACTGCCAGGTGATGCTTCTACTAAGAGCCGAAGTGCAAGCGCCTCACTTGAGCTCCGTTAGAGGCATTCTAACAGTCCAACAGTGTCGAGGGGGAGGCTAGATGCTCAAGCCACTGTGTGGTGACCAGCCCTGCCAAGCTCCACCCACACGGGAGCAGTGGGAGAGTGCACGGAGGTGTTCACGCTCCACAGCCCATGGCAAGCTAGCATAAAGAAATGCATTATCTATCTGGCTATTTGCTGTCTGTGCTGTCCAATCTCTAAAATGAAAAAAAAAAGGGGGGGGGCAAAACCTACTTTCATTTAAAAATTTGAGGCCTGCTGACCTGGAATATAACCTGAATTTTTGCTTGTCAGGACTTACTGGTGTGGGAAGCAGAGCGGGTGTGGCAGGGAGCAGAAATGCAGTCTATTCTGCCTGAAATCCAGTTTGGAGGTGCTGGGCACTCCAACAGGGAGACTTTGAGGAAAAAATCAGATACAGTTTATTGAGCTCTTAACAGCTAACACTATTATATTACCTTCAGCAAGAAAAACTACTGTTTAATAGTTCCTTATAGGAAGGGAAGCCTTCTAGGAATGTAGTTTTTAGAAATTTTATCACAAACCTAATTTTCTATCAGACTGATAGCTCAGAGGGTGTCCTAAGGCTGAGAGAAGGAAAGGGAGGGAAATAGAGAGGGCCTCTCCTAGGAGGAGGAGCGAGGCAGAGAGGGGTCAGGAGCAGCGGGGATAGACGGACGGGCGGGCCTGTGGAAGTCGGACACTGACAGCAACTCCTCGTTTCACTCTGGGAGCTATGGCAACTCGCGTAACATGGTTCAGCGCTGCCCAGGGAGCGGGGACTCCATAAATGCAGCTCCGTATTCTTCCTGACAAGACCCATGAGCCTTGATTTCTTCTGTTTCTTAGCTCACACCATCACAATTACAACAGAACATATTTTAATATTTAATTATTACCCCTTGACATTCTTTTAACCTAATTAACTGGTGATGGCTGCTAACAGCTCTAGTCCCGACGCCCAACATTAACATTCTCAAAAACTTCCTAGACGAAGAAGCAGAAAAATGTCACACTCCACCACGAGCTTCACCAGTGCTTCTAATAACTCCTGACATTGAAAAATAATTGGTAGTTTTGGCAGATATGATAACAGGCAGAGATGGCTTGAAGTCTGGGTCGTGGACACAGGAGGATTTCAGAATGAATATCAAGCCTAACAAGCTACCAATTTCTTATCTAGGATAATGGGAACAAATTAACCTTAAGCAGGGAAGATGTGACACAGGTGTGGATCAGGTTCCCAAGATGCAGTGCTGCCTTGGCTTCAAAGGCCCAGTCGTGGAGGACCTTTGCTCCTGCACCGCCACACAGAGCAGCGGCATCACTGCCCCTGCATCCATGCCTATAGAGCTATAGAGCCTACAGAGCAGTGACAGCTGAGACTAACTTGAAACACACCACCCAGGCCAGGGACATTTCAGGATGGAAGAGAGCGTACGGTACATGTAAACCAGGAGAGGCGGCCAGTCTGAAGACTCCCGGTGTCCTGCCCACTCTTCCAGGGCTTCACTGCTCAGCACTGTCGCCATGTGAGCTGACGTTTAGGACATTCAGAAGGGTACTGTGTCTGTGACGCTGCCATTAACTCACAGTCGCCTCTCATCCTCATAGGTCAATGGATTAACCTCCATGGAAGAGGGGACGGGTGAGGAAACAGGGGAGGACTCCTGACTCAGTGTGCAGAAGTTTAGGCTGAGGCAGGTGTTAGCTGGACTTCAAAGTCTTAAGAATGCCATTGGGCAGAGCCCCTGTACAGAGAAGCCCCTTTCCAGTAAAATTGTTGCCAAGTTTACCCCTACAGATATACAGAATAACTCAGGCAACCCTTTTTAAGTTCACTCCTAAGAGTCAAAATTTCCCCCCAAATGCACAATAGATTTCAATAAAAACTTAACGTATGTTTTAAATGGCAGCACCACAAAGTTCTGCAATAATAACAAAGCAAGTACTAACTCTGATTTGTTGCTGTTGCTCAGTCCCTCAGTCATGTCCGACCCTTTGGGACCCCGTGGACTGCGGCATGCCAGGCCTCCCTGTCCTTCACCGTCTCCCGGAGCTGCTCACACTCATGTCCACTGAGTCGGGGATGCCAGCCACCTTGTCCTCTTGTCCCCGTCTCCTCCTGCCTTCAGTCTTTCCCAGCATCAAGGTCTTTTCCAATGAATCAGCTCTTCACATCAAGTGGCCAAAGTATTGGAGCTTCAGCATCAGTCCTTCTAATGAATATTCAGAATTGATTTCCTTTAAGATTGACTGGTTTGATCTTGCAGTCCAAGGACCAAAAAAATAAGTGAAACTAAGCACGCTATGGAGAAGGCAATGGCACCCCACTCCAGTCCTCTTGCCTGGAAAATCCCATGGATGGAGGAGCCTGGTGGGCTGCAGTCCATGGGGTCTCGAAGAGTCAGACATGACTGAGCGACTTCCCTTTCACTTTTCCCTTTCATGCATTGGAGAAGGAAATGGCAACCCACTCCAGTATTCTTGCCTGGAGAATCCCAGGGACGGAGGGGCCTAGTGGGCTGCCATCTATGGGGTCGCACAGAGTCGGACACAATTGAAGCGACTTAGCAGCAATAGCAGCAAGCATGCTATGGCGGAGAAGGCAATGGTACCCCACTGCAGTACTCTTGCCTGGAAAATCCCATGGACAGAGGAGCCTGGTAGGCTGCAGTCCCTGGGGTCACACAGAGTTGGACACGACTGAAGTGACTGAGCACACATGCACACAAGCACACTCCGACTGTACAAACCACAGCAGTGCCTCGATAGGATCTCAGTTTTTACTGTCATGTTTGCTATAAAGGCTACAACTTTCTGGGCTGTGCTCTTCATGATCTTCATGAGACTTCCCTGGTGGCTCAGATGGTAAAGCGTCTGCTTGCAATGCAGGAGACCCAGGTTTGACCCCTGGGTTGGGAAGATCCCCTGGAGAAGGCAATGGCAACCCACTCCAGTACTCTTGCCTGGAAAATCCCATGGACAGAGGAGCCTGGTAGCTACAGTCCATGGATTCGCAGAGAGTCCGACACGACTGAGCGACTTCACTTTCACTTTCTTTCTTCATGATCTTAATGCTGCCTAGCTCTCTTTCTCTTGATAATCTATTGAACATGGTGGACCCTGAAGTCTGGACAAATACTCCACTTGAAATTGCCACCAAAATGAGAAAGACAAGCAGAAGACACCAGCAGAATGAAAAAGCAACAGAAATACAGAATTAAACACAGGAGACAAAAATTTGAATGGGAAACGAAAGACATTTCCAAGCAGACTGTTTGGAAGTGCCTCATAAAGGCTCGTCTCCAATATGTATGGACAGAGGGGGAAGATACTAGGAGGGAGACACTATAGGAGGGAGCAGTGCTTGCGTTACACACTCTCCAAAGAACAAGTATTTCTCAGCGAGTCACCTCTGGGAGACAGTGGAGGACAGAGAAGCCTGGCAGGCTGCAGTGTGCGGGGTCGCAAAGAGTCAGACATGACTGAGAGACTGAACAAAAACAACTACTCGGCGAGGGCAAAAGTCTTCCACTGAGGATACAAAAATGAAAAATAGTATGAGTTAAATTTCACATATTCTATTTCCTATTCAACTTCTCAGAAATATGCACCTTTTCAAGGTGCGGGCATTACAGTCCTGTTAATAATTAGCACCAATCCCTCAGATACTTATTTAAAAATCCAAGAACACTGTAGTTCTAGAATGTCTATTTTTGATTTTAGGTTTTAAGACCAATTAACGTCTAACATCTCTTAACAGCCCACAGAAAAATACCTGTGTTATAAATATCAAGGATCTTTGCAGAGAGAAGGCATTCCCAGGCTCTGGTTGACCCAGCCACATACACCATAGCACCAAGGCTCAAGGGTCCACATTCTGAGCTGTCCAGCTCTCTCTAGAAGTCTCTAGACAGACTTGGGATAGAAATGAGACATTTGGACATGTCAACATGAAAAATAGTAAGGGTTTTAGTACTAGGAGAAAATAAAGGAGAAAATATTCTTTTTCCTCTATGTACAAACATCTCACCTGGTCATCACAGTTCAGTCTGAAGAGAGGTGTGACACAGGTAAACAGGAATACTATGACACCCTCATATACATGGAGGGGTTGGGGCAGAACTGACGACATGGGAGAGATCGTTAAAAACAAGTCACAATTACGAGAGTCACCTGATCTTCCAACACATTAAAACTAACTTTAGTCTTGGCTTTAACCTCTTAAAAATATATAGTTTTAAGAAAATGGTTTCAATACACATGAAAAAAGCTGGCGGGATGTAGATCTGAAGCTATTTGTTGAGAACAAAATATGAGGCCCACATATTGTTTTAGACATTTGAGTATCTGCTAGACACCATGTGCCATGTACCTGGTAACTAAGCGTCCTGGAGCCACGAGACAGTTCCAGATCTGGGCCAGGGTTAAAGCCTAATTCGGCCCAGCGAGGCCCTTACCCACACTCCCTAGAAGAGGTCACTCTGTTGAGAAACAACAGGGCATTCATTGTGTTCAAACTGTTTCAGTCAAGATACTTCAACACTTGAAAAATAAGTGATAAGGAGTGGGGGCTAATGTTCATCTCAAAATGACTTAAGATCTCTGCACACAGTCCCTTTACAGATATCCTGTAGTCCCTGGAGACGGAGCACACACTTCAGCAGGGAGTTCCCAGGCTTACCGACCGTCACAAGGGCACCTTTCCTCTTGTGGAGGCCAGGCCTGCGCCAGCGCGTCCCAGCTCTTCGGGCTAGACGACACTCTGTCTTCCCACCGTGGACACTCAGAAAACAGGAGAGTCGCAGAAAGGGCAGGGGCTCTGCAGTAACCTCTTGATCCAGTCAGGGTCTGCCAAAGGGAGACAAGCGATAGTTGAGTGCACACTTCAGGGAAAGCAGTCAGATGGGACATGCCCTGGGCCGACCACGGTGTGCAGGTGTGGGTATTCTGGCCCCACTGCACAGAGGTCCTCACTGTAACATTCTAGACGAGGCTGGGCTAGATCTGTGGTTCCCAAAGTTAAATGTGTGATGAAAGAGGAAAATAAGGATAACGAATGAGTGTTTCTCACACATGGTTAATGTTAAAACCTACTCTGAAAACACTGTGTGTCGACGCGCTCTCCTCCTTTTACAGAACTCCCTGGCCTGTCAAATGCTCTGCCTACTGGTGAGTACTGTCCAGAGCTCAGAGATTCCCGTTCTCCCCAGGAGCTGCATGTGGCTCAGTGCAAAGTCAACTGGCAGGTGTGCTTGTTTTTGAGTTTGTTCCCAGCTTCCCTGATTTCCTGTCTAAACTATAAACCAATTCTCAATTGCAACAAGTGTTTAAAAGTCCCCCAAATTTGTTTCAAAATAATGCAGCCAGAGGAGAGGAGGAGGACTACAGACGAAATGAAAGATTAAGAGCTGGTGATTTTTGAAGTTGAATGACAGGTATATAAGAGTTTCTCATCCTCTTTTTCTCTACTTTTAGGATTGCATTTTCCACAATAAAGAGTCAAAACAGAACAGAACATGCCAACACGTCCACTTCTCAGAATTAGAGAGCTTCAGCCAGTTTAGAGCAAAAATCAAGAAGGCTGTGTGGTTTTACACAGAACATTCTGTGTAAAACATTTGAGACCACACGTTACCCCCAAAGCGTACACCGCCATATGCGTGCTGTCTAGTAAGCTCATTTGGTTAGTGTGATATTAATGAAACTCAGGTTATAAACTGACATTCATGTGACTATTTAAATCATCAATCCCTGGTTCGTGTCTATGATCTTATTCCAACAATTGATTCAGGAATGTGCACTCTGTCACTAGGGCTATCAGGAAAGAGAGTATCGATGAACCAGAAAAACAGCCCCACCATGGCCACTAGAAGGGCGCCTCCAGGTGCACGTCCTGTTTCGGCAAGGCTGTCTTTATCTGTTACCAGCTGCAGAGTTTTCATTCAAATAGAATCTACATATGCCATCTAAAACAAAGTCTTTGGCGTTGTTTGAATGAATGATTTGCAGTGACAGCACAGCAAACTGCAGCCCTCCTTACTCACACAGTGTGATGCTCTTCGCATGTTGGTGATTCCAGTGACCGTGTTCATCAGGTGTGGGTTCATAACAGCACTGTACAGAGCAGAACGAGCTTGCTCCCTGTCCCCGACGGCCAGAGACCCAGGAGGGGAGAGGGGTGCCCCTGAGGCACCAGCACGTGCAGTGTGCTCAACCTCACCCTGCCGCAGCCAGGGGAGCACCCACCTTCTGGAATTGGATGGCGAGCGATGCTGTCATGGAGCAAACACCTTCTGTATATCAAACTCTGGCAGGACTGGTAGGTTAAAAAGCACCTGAAAGCAGACAGATTGTATCATCAGTGCTACCAACAGTGGAAAGCAGTACAGTGTTGGAAGGTTAACTCACCACGGACAAGTATTCTAAAATGAGTTAACTAAGTGAAGGGCAAAAATGGTTGACAAATTCATGGCAACCATGTATCCCCCTGCACAGGACAGCTGGCCAGACCCACCACACACTTAGTAAAGGGGAAGTGCCCATGTCAGGCTAAGCCAAGAGATACAAGGCTTCTAATCCAGACAGTCACTGCAGCCCTGGGAAAGAATGCAGTCTGTTTATACCCAACTATACTGTGAATTTTTCATACGTTAAACAAAGTAACTATATATCAGAAATTATTGTTAGTGATTTTTAAGATGACGTATAAGCACAATGTTTAAGACTAATGGCACAGTGGTGAAACCTTGAAAGATATAGAAGACACAATTAGTGGTACAAAAAAATAAGGGACATAAACAAATGCTCAGAGATTCAATTCCACCCAATGACCTTTCACTGAGCATCGGCCAGGACCTGGCAAGTAAGGGCAGGTGGGAGCGATGGGAGGTCAGAGAGAGCTGCTGGGCTCTGCAGGGAAGGTTTTCTGAAAGCTAACAGGATTTAGGAAGAGCAATAAGGAGTAAAGCACACAAAGAAGGGAGGTGGGGGAAGGAGTTCCTAGTCGGTTTACCTTGAGTAAAGACCTGGGTGCACAGGAAGAAAGACTATACCTGAATGAGAGCAAGCACCTATTCTCACCCATTCTTTGTGGAAGAAGCCATTCAAGAGACAACAATGGACAGAGGTTACACGTGAAAACTCTGGAGCCAGAAGGCCAGGTTCTCAGCTCTGCCACTAACCACCTGCATGACTGTGGACAGAGTACTGAACATCCTCAGGCGCCAGTTTCCTCATCTGTGTCCGACACGTGGCTTGAGATGTGCGTGCTGCTGAGCGTTGTGCCTGGTACACTGGCAGCACCAAGAGGTGCTGGTTGCTGTTGTTACAAGACCACTACTATTCCTAGTCTCCCCTGAAACATAAGTCTGAACAGTTAAATTAGAAAAAAGTATAGGTACACAATAAAGACTGGAAAAAAATCCCAATATCAGTCAACAAGAGAGGAAATAATGGAATATCCATACAACGGGAAACTCTATGGCTGTTAAAAATGGGATCTATGGAGACTCTCTCTCCTTCGTGCATGCGCTCTTCTCTCTCTCTCCCTCTCTCTCTCTCTCTCTCCCTCTCTCTCTCTCTCTCTCCCCCTCTCCTGCTATCTTCTAAATAAAATAGAGCTGTAACACTGATTTGCCTAAGAGCTGTAGCACGGTTTGTCCAAGACCCGAGAGCTGTGACGCGCCGAGGGCTGTAATGTCCGTTGCTCCAAATCTTTGTTGTGACGAGACAAAGAACAGGGGAACGTACACTCGTGTGACATCTGTGGTGCTGTGACACGGGTTTAACCTGGCTGAAACAACCTCTGCGCAGAAGAGGCCAAACACAGCAGGAGCCCAACTCAGCGAGGCTCCCGCGCTAGAAACGGAAGGCGAAGAAACCCAACTCAGGGGAAGGCCCATCGTGCTGGAAACCGGGACAGCGAAAAACGAACTCAGCAGAAAGCTCACGCGGCCCAGTCTCAGATTCCAGAAGACCTCCAGTTAAGCTGCCCAGTTTTCACACCATTTATTGAGGAGACTGTCTTTCCCCCATCGCATAGTCTTGCCTCCTTTGTCGTAAATTAGTTGACCATAGATGACACCACCCTTATTGCAGAAAGTGAAGAGGAACTAAAAAGCCTCTTGATGAAGGTGAAAGAAGAGAGTGAAAAAGTTGGCTTAAAACTCAGCATTCAGAAAACGAAGATCATGGCATCTGGTCCCATCACTTCATGGGAAATAGATGGGGAAACAGTGGAAACAGTGGCAGACTTTATTTTGGGGGGCTCCAAAATTACAGCAGATGGTAACTGCAGCCATTAAATTAAAAGACGCTTACTCCTTGGAAGGAAAGTTATGACCAACCTACATAGCATATTGAAAAGCAGAGGCATTACTTTGCCAACAAAGGTCCGTCTAGTCAAGGCCACAGTTTTTCCAGTGGTCATGTATGGATGTGAGAGTTGGACTGTGAAGAAAGCTGAGCACCGAAGAATTGATGCTTTTGAACTGTGGTGTTGGAGAAGACTCTTGAGAGTCCCTTGGACTGCAAGGAGATCCACCAGTCCATTCTGAAGGAGATAAGCCCTGGGATTTCTTTAGAAGGAATGATGCTAAAGCTGAAACTCCAGTACTTTGGCCACCTCACGCAAAGAGTTGACTCATTGGAAAAGACTCTGATGCTGGGAGGGATTGGGGGCAGGAGGAGAAGGGGACGACAGAGGATGAGATGGCTGGATGGCATCACTGACTCGATGGACGTGAGTCTGAGTGAACTCCGGGAGTTGGTGATGGACAGGGAGGTCTGGCGTGCTGCGATTCATGGGGTCACAAAGAGTCAGACACGAGTGAGCGACTGAACTGAACTGAACTGATACATGAGAAGAGGCTTTGTATATTGCCCTAAACCCCATTCCCTATTCTGGGACCCTTGTGGGTATTTTCTCAAATTTTAAGAAGTTAGGAGCCTATAAAAAACCTCAAGAAGGATCCTTGGTAAATGAAACAGGAAATCTTCCAAATTCACTGAACATTCTCTGACTGTGAGAAGTATACTGACTATTCTCAAGAATGCTAGGAGGTTTATAACATAATTATTGTAATAATTAAACCAACCAGTACAATTTATAAGCACCAGGTGAATACTCATATTGACTGTAATCCACTAATGAGCAGGTGGTATTATTAGTAGTACTGGTATTTGTGTTAATGAATGTTATGGATAGGAGGAATAGAGATGGATTTAAGTTAAACTTGTCACATACTGATTTTGATGGGAGAAAAGAAAAGGATAGTCAAGTAATAATGGGAAAAAATGCTTTTAAATGAGTAAGCATGTGGTCAAATTGTATAGCTGAACAACTTTCAGCATTCATTTCAAAATATTTATATCTGAGAAATTTTAAATTAAAAACCATTAATAAAACTAAATACTTCCAGATTTGGTGATATGTCTGTAAAACTTAATCTGAAATAATATTTATATAAATTAAAATTCAAAACTTAAAAAAAAAAAAAAAAGAATGGGATCTATGCACTGATATAGAAAATAACCACAACATTTTGGTAAGAGAATAGGGAAGTTATTAAGTATATGTAGCAAAATCCTGTTTCTATTGAAAATAAATTTAAACAATTTAGTGAGTGCCTACCATATATCAGACATTGTTCCCGAAATAGCCAGGAACAAAACAACAAAATTCCCTGTCTTCATGAAGCTTTGTACTCTAGAGGGAGGAGAAAAATCCAAAGTAAAAAAATATATTAAGTAGTGATAACTGCTAAGGAGGAAAACAGAGCCAGGAAGAGGGATGAAGGTTACCAGGAGGGGAGAGGGATGTCCTCGGGTGTCATGATGTTAGGCAGCCTGGTTGGGAAGAAGCCCTGCTGGAAGAGTGGTCCGAGCAGAGAGGATGGCCAGCGCAGATGTCCGGGCTGGGAGGGATGTCGCGTGCATGCGGAAAGACATAGAAGATGGGTTGGGAGATAACTGTAATAACCTGGGCAAGAGATGATGTTTCTTGGATCAGGGATGTAGAGGTAAAGGTAGTGGGAAAAGCTGGATTCAAATTTGAAATGCCTGTAAAACTTCCAAACAGAGCAACTGAGCAGGTGCTTAGATATGAAGCCTGGACTGAGGGAAGAGATTCAGACTAAAGTGATGTTAAGTCACCAGTGTACAGATACATGTGGCAGCCCAGGGAGAATGCTGTGGGCTTCCCAGGTGGCTCAGTGGTAAGAATCCACTTGCCAATGCAGGAGCTGCAGGAGACTTGGTTCCATCCCTGGGTTGGGAAGAAGCCCTGGAGAAGGGAATGGCAACCCACTCCAGTGTTCTTGCTTGGAGAATCCCATGGACAGAGGGGTCTGGTGGGCCATAGCCCATGGAATCGCAAAGAGTCGGAAATGACTTAGCACACACATACCGTGGGGAGAGTGCTGATAGAAGAAAAACATGTCCAAAGATGGACATCAAGGAGATACTGTGTCCAGGAAGCCAGGTGATAAAACGGTGCTCTATGGAGGAGGAAAAGGGAGGGATCAACAGTGTCAAACAGCCCACAGGGCCACAGAGTGGTCCTCTCAGAGTGACACTGAGGAGAGAGAAGGGGAAGACTTCTACCCTTTGTTAAACCAAACACAGTACAGGAGTACTTTATATTCTATTAACTTTAATGGCCTTTGCTTTCATCATAATGATTTTTAAAAATTCAGTACTAACTTCAAAGTAAAATAGTATTGTGTGTTAGTCACTCAGTCATGTTCGACTCTTTGTGACCCCATGGACTATAGCCTGCCAGGCTCCTCTGTCTGTGGAATTTTCCAGGCAAGGATACTGGAGTGGGTTGCCATTTCCTTTTCCAGGGCATCTTCCTGACCCAGGGACTGAACCTGGGTCTCCTGCATTGCAGGTGGCTGCTTTACCATCTGAGCTACTAGGGAAGTCAAATACAGTATTACCAAAATAAACAGAGAAACTCCTATTACAGTTACAAACAAGCAGTTACAAAGAAAACTACTCCTAAAGGGTTTCAGTCAAACAGATGGAAAAAAAACCACAGCAGGTGTTACGGCAGCAGCTTTTCTCCAGCTTGATGGCATGGGCACCATACCCTTTGGATGAACACTTGACAGTGGTCTGTGGGGCACAGGCTGGAAACACGCAAAAGCAGCTTACCGGAGCCAGATGTGGCCATTGGAGCAGACGGCCTGCTTGCGATCTGTAAACGGCAAGATCTCCTTACACAAACTGCAGTGCTCAGGGAAGGTCTGCTTGTTCATCTTCTTTGAGATGTGTCCAATCAGCACCTAGTAAAACAAAGGGGTCAGTGGCATTTCACGTGAGCGCAGGGCTTCCGAACACCAAGGAGAAGAGGACAACTCCGCGGCGTCTTCCACCAGAGAGGAGCGCTGCGTCCCCATGTGGGCCTGCCACACTGGGTAGAAAGGAAAGAAGCTGGACCTTCAACTTGTGTCAACTGGTTGAGTAAAATAAAATAAATTCAATCAGGCACCCCGTGACAACGGTGAACTTTACTCACTAAAAGAGAAATGTTCTGAAACACAAATCTTATTATTTGCCTTTACTTGCTTCTGAAAGGACTTCAGAGTTCTGTCAGAAGACAAAGTATTCAGCTATACTTAAAATGTTTGACTTTTAAGAAAGAAAAGCATAATCTGTACAGGCAAAGTATCATGTGAAATACTAACTCTAGAACGAAACAAATGTCTATTCTTTCAGAAAAGCTTACAAAGTAAAAAGATGATCAAGATTAAAAAATAATACCTTCTCCTTCTGATGGCCCAAAGACCCACAACCAATCTAGTGAGCCCGCGATAGGAGACCCACCAGCCCCACAGCAAAGGTATGGGGGGCCCACTGTAGGAGGTAGACAGGGCAGCTTGAGGCCTTGGCCCTACTTCAGTTTTGCTTCTTTCTCTGCTTTATTAGGATTGCACCAGGTCAATGAAAGTCTGAAAAAGACTAAATCTACTTCATTATCTTGTTGGAAAAAACCTTCACAAGCTACGTTTTTGGGAGGCATGGAATATGTCAATCCTCAAGAACCACCTTGTCTTATTAGCAGATATGTCCTTCAAAGTTATAATCCATTTACACTTGAGCTCTTGTGTAAGAAGAACTTACTAGTTTGCCATTCACTAAAATTAGCTCACTGATGTTCTGAAGGGTATCTTAATAGCTCAGAAGGGTGTCTTTTTTTTTTTTTTTCAGAAGGGTGTCTTACCTACTGTGCATATAACTTGCAAATTTAAAGTCCATTAACTTTTGGCCTTTTTTAAAGGTCTTGAGAATTCTAATTTATGGTCCCTTATAGCAAGGACAACTACTGTACCAGGTTTGAAAAGATTCATTTTAGGTACACAGAAGGATTTTCAAACAAGACATGTACTGTTTTCAATCGAAACTCAGTTGCTGTAGCTGGGCCGAGGTATAATCTTCCTTTCTTTAAACTGGCCGTGTTGGAACCAAGTTAACTGTGCTAAATGTAGCTTTCCATGCTCACACAGCATGTGCAATAATTATTCTAAACCACTGCAAACCAACTGTCATTATAGATTTACTAATAAGTTTTTGTTAATATTTTACGCGTATAGTATCCTTACTTGGTCCTATGAACCAGCGGTAACCAGAAAACTCCTTCACACCATTGAGATCACAATGAAACGATATTCAAAAGTTGACTTTTGAAGATGAAAAGTCAGATACATGAAGAGTGCATCTTAACTGCTCCTGAGTGTGAATGAACACGCTGCTGCTGTACATCAGTAAAGAAAAGGTGCTGCAGCCAGGAGCCGCACGTTACTACTGCCCGAGGGTGAGCCCTGAGGGAGCTCAGGATGGAGGCAGGATGGCCCCCATCTAGCTGTCAGCTGCTGCAGTGCCCCCAGTGGGGCATCCTAAGGAGACCCAGGCTGAGAATCACAGGATATGTGGCCCCAGACAGCTGAGGTACACATCAAAGTAATGACTGCAGTGAGCCCAGACCCTGTTATCTTCCCATACAGAGAGAAGCCCTAAATTCCTTAACCTGATATGTCTTGGTTTCCTTATGTGCAACAAAGACTGACTACGGTCTTCGTTGTAAAAATGCTTATATATCCTAGCTCCACACCCTTGCCCTTCTGGTGCAGTCTCTCTGAGTTATTTTAGACGCTGCGTCCCAGGCTTAAGTCCTCAGTTTTGCCTGCTGAATAAAACGTAACTTTTAGGTTATGCTTTTTTTTCCCAGTCAACATCAGATTGTCGCAAACATCCTTAAGAAATAATTTTAGGAGTATATGGATACACACACACAACTTTCCAACAAGAAAATGCAACAAGTGACTTGTGAATGGTTTAACATTACGCATGAAGATACCTGAATTTATTACCTTCAATTAACATTTTAGATTTTAGATAAGACTTCAGGCAGTGAGAATAAACATCAAACTTCAGAGTAAAAAGGACGATAGTCTTGTCTTCTTGAATATTTTAGTATACAGTATGTTCCTTAAAACAGTTTTTCAGGATTTTAGAAGCTGTTAGCTCAGGATTCCTGGTTAAAAAGTCTACATGACACTAAACTGCACAAAATTAAAGGCCTCTTTCCTATAGGAATTCTCAGAACCCTTAGAAGGATGATGTACACTGGAAACCTCTAAGAGGAGTATGGCGTATTTCCCCAAGCTTGGAACCCTATTGTTCTGTCAGAGAACTTTAATTCTGTGAAATACATTTTAGATAACACTGTAAGGTTGTTCTACCACCAAAATAAAGATTATACTCAGTTTTTGCAGGTGGGGGAGGGGAACAAACACCCAATGGATAATCGTTTTACTTCCTATGCCCTTGTAGGCTAAATGAGAAAACCTCCTGAAGTCCTATCAAATGCAAAGAATCCCTGCCACAGGCCTCCCCCTCCCATCTTTCTGCAGACAGGAAGGGGAGGGCGGGCCTGCCATCCTTCCCCTGTAGTGTCTGCCCAATCACAGCCCTGCAGTGTCTGCCCAAGTCTGCTCCTGGAGCTCATCCACAGCCCGAAATCGCCCAAACCATGGACATCAATCGAGGCACCAGTAAGAGTAAGAACTGACATAATTCTTAGTGGGACATGAATATGTCCTCTGCATTAATCTGCTTCCTATTTATTTTCCTGCACCTCATGCTCATCAATTACCTAAAAATGTCAAAGCAGAGGTTGAGTTTTACGAATTCAGTTTAAGTCATTTCTTTCTCGTGAAGCAAGCAGATTTTTCGGTTTTCAGTGTTTTTGCTGACAAACACCTACCCGTGCGGTTCTGTCATCATACTCCTCATCAGACATCAGGAAGTTACAGAGTCCCCTGGTGGGGATGCTAGTGTTTTCTGTGATCCAGGTGTGTAGATACACTTCGCCCAGGACTCGCTTCATGTGCTCCCTCGTCAAGTGCATTTCCACTGCTTCAATTTTTCCCTGGATTTCAAGGAGTTTCTCTTCCATTGGCTCTCGGCCTCCAGTATCTGCAGATTGAGGGAGTGAGTCCTCTGTGGGGTCCTCTGGATCGCCGTCTTTGCTTTGCTTACTAATCTGTTTGGAAGAGGTGCCTTCCTCCTGCTGTTCATCCTCAGCATTGCCCATCCCAGGTGAGTCAACTAGCAAGATTTTTGAGTCCTCGTGGGTGGGTTTGCACAAGGCTTCTGAAGGGGTTTTCTGCATCGACTGATATAAAATTCTCAGGAGGAAGAGTTTGAAACGCCAGTAATAGGTGGCCCCACTGCTTTCGATCTTTTTTTCCAAAGCTTCATGTAAAAATTGAGGGATATGCTTATCTTTTAAAATCTTCCAGCGTACTAGGTCTATTAAATCTACCTGCTTAAAGAGATTCTGGACAGAAGACTCCAGAAGCTGAGCAGCTGCCTCTTCAAAGGTTTTGAGAGTAACGAACTGAACCTGGTAGTTTTTGTTAACGGGATGGAGGCCGTTGACCATGCCCTCAGTGGTGATGACGGCCAGGTATGCGCCGCAGGGGCTCACGGCTATCCCGTGTGTCCTCACGGAGCCAAACACATCAGAGAGTTTAATCAACTGGTGCTCAAACTTCAACGCCACATCTGTGAAAATGGGGATCAGCTGCCTCACCTTGCCGTCACTGGAGCAAGTATACACCGTCCCATTCTGCTTGTCGGCAGTCATGGAGACGATGGGCAGGGAGTGCAGGCCTGTGACGTGAGAGTTGTGAACATTCAGACCTGCTTTGGAGATCAGGAGAAGACACCAAAA
>NW_011494947.1:905763-915351 GCF_000754665.1 Bison bison bison
GGCCACCACTAAGCTGCAGCTGCACTTCTGGTAAGGGTGATACAGCGGCACGCACTTGATGCTGTGGACTGGCAGCTGGTCCATTTCTTTCCACAAGACGACAGGCTGCCTCAAGGTGAAATAGCCTTTGACTGCTTTAAGGTTGACAGGCAGGATTTTCACAGGCCCAAAAGCACTCCCCACTATAAGGCCGCTCATTTTCCGATTGTTGTGCTCATATTCCCACCAGAACAAAACGCTAGGAGAGCTGATTCCTGACTCGATGGTGTTGCATGAAGAGATGGACTCCTTCCCTGCAAAGGGGAGCTGGAACTGCCACACGGCGATGTTCCCGTTCTCGAAGAGGACCGCCAGGAGCACGCTGCCCACGTCCCGGCACTCGTTGTTGTGCTTGACCTGCTGGGTGGTGCAGATGCCCGACCACTCCATGCGCACCGGCGCCTGCATGCTGTGTCGCCTCTGAAACTCGGCGAAATCCCTGAGACTGCCCTCCGGGGCCTCGTTTCTGGAGAACCTGTAGCTGGTCTCATAGAGACGCTCTCCGTAAATCTCCGTCAGGTCCACCAGCTGGACCCACTGCAGTCTGTTGAGGTTAGCCTGGATGGTCAGGCGATTGTCCATGGTCAGTGCGGCCAGCAGGCACCTGCCATTAGCGTCACAGCCCACAGGGGACCAGCTAGTGTACTTGAACCCTCTCAGTGGTGGCAGAGCCTTCCCCTCAGGGTTGAACACCCTGTCCAACATGAAAGTCTGACTGACTGTGGGGTCTTCAGAGGTGGCAAATCTCTGTTTACACTCGGCAACTTCCCTTTTTGAGCCAACCTGAAAATAAGATATAAAAACTATCAGATAAATATTTCACTCTAAGAGGAACAGATTTACATTGCATAGGGTGGATTAATTGATCCACATAAATACGTACAGTAATTTGACATCAATTCTATTAATTTTGACGCGACATAGATTTAAAAGATCAATTTCATGCCTAAAACTAAACAAGCATTTACTCACGAAATGGCAATTTTAAAAATTTTAGTTTGTTTATAGGAAATGGCAGTATTTTTAAGGGTCAGAGAAAGTGCTGTGGTTACTCACAGCCTGGTTCCCACCTTCTTCTCAGAATTAACAAACGCAGTAGCAATGACAGAAGTGTAGTTGATTCTAAAGAGTCAACTAAGCATTCTGCTAAACTAGTCACAAACAATAAAGGAGTTTAAAAGTCATGAAAAGTTATGTATCTATATCTATATATAAATATATATATATATCTTTGATACAATTAGATGTTTGGATTTTTAACAATATCTTTGCAATACAAGTCTTCCATCTGAAATTTCACTGACAGATTACTCTGAGAACCAGCTCCAATAGCTCTTTCCAGTTTCTACAGAATAATGTCCACCCTGCCTTCCCTGGCTCCCCCTTGTGTAGAATAATCTTTCCTCTTATCTGAACCCATCTATCCTACCAGGTCAAGCTCTATGAGACTTTCTGAGAACATTCTAGCTTTCACTTATCGCTCTCTCCTCCAAGTTTGCAACATACACGAGCAGTTCTATTTATTTAATGTCTAGGTGTACAATGGTAAGCTCTTTAGAAACACTTTAAAGGAACATTAAAAATAGAGGAGACAGAAATGACCAAAAGAAGGTGATCCAGAATTGTAAGAAGATAGCCAGAAGACTAAAGCCAAAGAGAGCAGAGGTCAATTAGAAATGATTTCTGTTATGTCAGAAGTAGGAAGAAGGACTTGATCCACTGTCTTTTCTTCTTTTCCATAGATGCTTATCTTCAAACTGGAAAGGGTACATTAAACATGATCAATAAAGAATTCTAGCCAAAATATACATGGATATAACAAAAACACACACAAAAAAACTCACTTTAAATGAGTTTAAGCCCCCAAGCCCAGAAGAATAACACTCCAGAACACAGAAGATGAATTCAGAACTATAACATTCCTCAATACAGCTCGGACAACTGGAAATGTGTCAGAAAACCATACTGCAATGAATAGTTAACTGCTAGATCACATTAACAAATAAGCTTATAAAGTGAAAGGTAGATAAAGATCCTCTAGAGAAGGAAATGGCAACCCACTCCAGTATTCTTGCTGGGAAAATCCCACTGACAGAGGAGCCTGGGAGGCTAGTCCATGGGGTCACAAAGAGTTGGATGTGACTGTCCACAGAGACATAGATACAAATCCCAACAAATGAATTAGAAGACTAACTTTTTCTAAACTGTGTTAAACAGAACATCACTCTACTAAATTGCCCCTTGAAAAAGAGTTTTGTAACTAAAACTGTTTTGAAAGTGCTATTTATTACACCTTATTCCCCCTTCAAGAGTTATCGCCGGGAGCTACTATAGAGTAGCTCTGTAGCTACCATAGAGCTACAGAGTTACCTAAACTTTTTTTTAACAACAGAACCTTATGGTGTTGGTGGGGGGGTGGGGCGGTGCAGGGGCAGTCATCTTTCTTCATCCTAAGTAACACTCTGGAAATGGGCTCTTAGGCAGTGTATCTTAATTGCAGGGTAGTCTCTTGGATACACCTATGGATATACTGGAGAAATACAGACCAGAAATTCCAATTAAATAGAGGTGTCACTGGCTAGTCTGTTAATAAAACGACGCTAATCAAAGCCCACAGCTTTGTATGGGGTAGATAAAATTTGATTGAAAATCTGCAGATTGCCGGGATTCAAATCCTGGCTCTGTCACATACTAGCTCTGTGACCCTGAGCAAATTGTTTAAACCTTCTGGCTTTAATTTCCTCATCTATAAAGAGTGCAATGACACATTCTCATAGAGTTAGGAAGGTTAATTAAGTCAATGCATGTAAAGCATATATTAATAAATACTCAATAAATGTTATCTACGATGACAAGTAGTAGTAGTCTCTGAGAATTCAGTAAATGTTAACGAGACCTAATAAAAGTAAAATGCAGGTTAGGTAGGTATTAAGTTGTCTGCCAAATGGAGGGTGGATATAAAATTATTCACCAAATCCCATAATACTACAAACTAAGCAATAATTCTCAGACTAGGATAATTTACTACAATAGAAACTACTATAGAACTGAAAATAAACTTAGAGAATGCATAACTCCAAACAGCAGTACAGAATGAAATAAAGGAAGCTCAAGCTTGGTCCTAACCCACAGCAGCAAGAATCCTTGACAGGATGGAGAGCAGCTTGGATGTCAGCCAGTAAGGAAAATCCTTAGGGTTTTGTGCAATAATTTCCATGTTAGGTAATCTGAATTAACCTAGTGCACCTCCCCTCAACTCTTCACATCACAAAACTAGTTAACGAATCAAAACAAGTACTCAGATGCCCCAGGAGCATGTTAGTTAAGAGTCCAGCTCTCAGAGGCTGAGCCCCAGTCAATCTTTTCACTATATGCTATCCTGTTTCTAGTTGGCCACTATGACAACTAATCAGCACATACTTTGTAAGCACCTAACAAAAACTCACTTGAAGCTCGTAGACAGTAAGCTTCTTGAGGGCAGGAATATAATTCCAAAGACAGGAAACAGTTATTTAACTTAATGGAGTAGATGGCGTTGATATTACTAAAGCTCCTAACAGCTGAAACAAACAAAAGTAGTCATGCACGTATTATTAGATTTTGGAACTGTTTGCAACTAGATGATTCACTAAATCAGCAGTCCAATGGGAAGAGAAATTGTAAACTTGTTCTTAAGTCACTACTTCACTGGTTCTCAGATTTATACCATTCACTTTTATATCAGTGCCCAGGGCAGTAACTTGCAAAGAGCAGATAATATGTGAACTATTATTATAACTGTGTATTTTCCTGAAAAAACTCATAATCTAAATAACGATCAGAGCAAAAGCTTCAAAGAGGTTTAGCATCTAGCCGTCTAGCAGTTCTACACACTGAAACTGCGATCTAGGTTGCAGGAGTCCATCTTCCTTGTTGGAGCAAACTGGCCAGCACCAAAGAGATTTCAGTCCACAGGGCCTGTGAGTGGGCAGTGCCACCAAAGCACAGACAAAGACTTCCTTACACTCCCACCATTACTCCAGCTTTTTTTTTTTTTTTTTTAGAGGCCTCTCTCAGAACTGCAGGGACATCTCGGCCTTCATTCCCCAGGCAGGGCCTGCGAATGAGACTGCCAACTGACCGGTGCTTTCTGTGAGGTGCACACCAAAGCAGAAGAGGAAGACACCACTGAATAATTTCAGGAAAGCAATCGATTACTAGAGGGATATATAAGGATTTCCTATTACTCATTTTCCAGTTGTAGGACCAATGACAAGAATCAAATTTTTATCAGAATACAGTGATAAGAGATAACTTTGTATCCATAGCCAAAGCATTAACCCAGAGACCTTCCTTCATACTTGCATGACTATTTTTTAACCTGAGCATTTACAGTGTGCCAGGAACTGTGCTAAGTAATCACATATGGACATATGGACATATAAGCATATATATAAATATACACATATAATAATATATTTTAACTTAATCTTCTAAAGATGCTAAACGAGGTAGGCTTTATTATCCTTTTACAGATAGACCTGGCTTGCTATCTTGTGCCAAAGTGTAGTCTCTCTTTTTTTAAAAATATTTTTGTTTATTTATTTATTTGGGTGCATTGGGTCTTAGCCACGGCATGTGGGATCTAGTTCCCTGACCAGGAATTAAACCTCCGGCCCCCTGCATTCAGAGCTTGGAATCTTAGCCACTGGACCACCACGGAAGTCCCCAAAGTGTACTCTCTTAACCCCTGTTTTATGCTGACTCCAACCATCACCTACTTGCCTCTAGTCCAGTGGGAGTCACATTCCTGCACCACACCAGGTCAGTCTTCATCTATGACGCTGTAACAGCACCTCAGGGCTTCCTAAACTGAAGTCAACCATCTCAGACTGACCTTCCAAGTTCCCAAACTGACCTCACTTTACTGTCTCCGACTCTCTAGGAAAGCTACTTGACCTCAGCTGTGAACCCAAAATCATTTACGCAAGCAACCAGAAGCTGTGTTCATCACTTAAGTGTCTGTGCACAAGATGGGCACCTTATTCCTGGCACTTGGATCACCCCTTTCTCCCTTCTTTTTACAACCCAAACCCTACTTTTTTTTTTTAGGTCTGCTGCAGATTCACCACCAAATAACCTTTCCTAATAAAAGCATCTCGGTTCAGCATTCCTTTACTTCTTTAAATTCTCTCTGCTGAAGCATTAAGTCTACCACACTGAGACACACACTTAAAATTTTCTCTAGCTGATGTGCATATAGTTAGCATCAGTAAGTTCCTTTTCAGCAGAGGTGAAAGGTGTCTCACCTTTTAAAACCCCTCTGTTCTGCCTCCCTCCTTGAGTGTTTCTCAGTTTCATAGGATCACCAACATCTATTCACATGACTGGTTTATCAGTTGAGTTGCTCAGGCATGTCTGACTCTTTGCGACCCCATGGACAGTTGCACACCAGGCTTCCCTGTCCATCACCAAATTCCAGGTGACTGGTTTATACTTGAATCAATTTGTCACACCCTGTCCAAGATCTTTGAAAATTTAGTCATACAAACTTATCAATGATCTAATTCAACATCGAGCTGTCACTTTCAAACTTGGATTAAGTATGCTAAAAGTGGTGTGGGTTCTCTGCACCCCATTCAGTCACTGATCTATATTTTAAATGGCTTGGCAGAGTAGTTTTTTTTTTTTTAAACTTCATATTCACAGAAACACTTTCTCTGTATATAGATACATATTACAACTTATCACTACCTATTATTACATTGTTGTTTTTGACCTGTCAAAAGAATGAATGTAAGCTCCAAGAGGACAGGGATTTTGTTTTTGTACAATGTTTTACTTCTGGAGCCTAGATTGATCTCTAGCTGATACATTGTTGCTGTTGTTTCAGTCACTAAGTTCTACCAAGTCCTAGCCCACCCTTTGGCAACCCCATGGACTGTGTAGCGCCCCAGGCTCCTCAGTCCATGAGATTTCCATAGTGGTATTCAAAGGTGTGTTGAAAGAATGAATGTACATTTTGATAATCACACATATGCATACAGACCTATAAAGCAAATAGTAATAAAGTTTTAATATTTTTAAACCATTAAATGAACAACACGACTTCCTACTTTAAAACATTTTGAAAATGGTGATGCTCCAACAATAAAACTTTAGCAGTTTTAAAGTTCTGAAGGCAAACTTAGTTAATCTGAAGCCAAAAGCACTAAATCTACACGAAGCATTCAATCTATACGAAGATCTTAAGAGTTGCATTTATTTCCAGAAGCTTTATTTTTCATTCTACATCTCAAAGCCTTTTCGTTATTGAAGAAAAACTGGAGTACTAACCCCTGACATCCAGTATCTATCCATCTGCCCAAGATGAGAAGGACCACTCATATAACAAAGTCACTGAAACAGTTAAAGACAAAGCAAAAAAAAAAAAAAATTTCTGTCTTCCAAAGCCAAGGAGGCGGAAGAGGAGGGCACATCACAGTAAACAAAGCCAGCCAGGAGCCTCGGGGAGCAGGCCCCAGACAATAGGAGCGGGTGGCAGAGGCAGGTCTGGGGTTGGGTCAACACGGGGGTGGAGCCTAAGAAAGCACCAAGGGAAGAAATCTGCGCCAGCAGCCAGCCAGACGCCGGGCCGCAGGGAGAACTTGGCTCCGGAGAGGGACCTTCCGAAATGTACCTGTGTCTCGGGAGTGGGTGGGCGATCCGGGAAACTGGGCATACACGGCGTCCCCCCGACCCCTTAAGCTACGGCGGCGACCCTAAAGACTCAGGGTGCGAGGAGGCGGGAATCCCCGGCCGAGGCGTGGGCCCGGGGATTCCCCCGGGGACCCGCGGGGACGCGGCCGCGGGAGGGAAGGGAGGCGGGCAGGAGACCCCCAGAGCCCGGGGCGGCGGGCATGACTTACTTTGAGGAAGCAGCTGTGGAGAGGCGCGGGCACCGACGTGCGGTGGATAACCAGGTCCTGGCCCGGGTTGTGCACGTCGCAGATGAGTTCCAGCACGGCGATGCTGCGGGCCGTGGACACCGACACGCGGTGGTCCTCGGACCACGCCAGCGGCTCCAGGCCGCTCACCGCGTACTGCAGCCTCACCGCCGGCTCCCGCCGAGTCACCAGCAGGCGGAACGCCGTGCTGGGCCCCGGGCCGCGTCCGCCGCCGGCTCCTTCCCGCCGGTCTCAGAGCCCTCCACCTCCTCGGGCGGCGCGGGCCGCTCGGCCGCGGGCCCCACCCGGGTCAGGGCCGTATTCATCTCTCCTCGGAGGCAGAGGCTGGGCCCCGGGGCGCGCGCCAACCTCCCCCTCCTCCTCCCCCTCCCCGCCCCGCTCCGCCCCGCCCCGCCCCGCGTCGCTGTCCAGTTGCCGCCTCCCGCACCGAGGCCGCCGGGCCCCCAGCTTTCCTCAGCGGTGGTTTCCCCCCCTCAGGCCCGGAGCGCCGCCGAACCACGAAGGACCCCGCCGTTGCTAGGCAACCCAGCCCCTGCCGGGTGGCCAAGGCACTGCCTGCAAAAAAAAAAATTTAAAAATTTAAAAATAATCTCACCTTGTGGTGGGACCGGATCGCGGGTGGGCGAGGGGCAGGGAGGCCCCCCCCTCCCCCACCCCCGGCGCCTAACAACTAAAGTGCTGAGGAGAGTCAAAGGAGGAGGCGTTGGTTCGATGGGACACGCCTCTCTTTCCTGAGAGGAATTTCAAAAGAACGTCAAGGGCAATAACTCTGGGGTTCGGTGTGACTTGGCATCCCCCCCACCCCCGGCACAGGCCGCGCCACGAGGGACTGCCCTGTGGCCGGGGGCGCCGCTGATCCGGCAGCTAGTGGCGCGGGCCCCTTCGTGAGGGGGGCGGGGGACCCCAGAAAGCGCGCGCGGGCACGCAGGACTCGGCGGGACAGCTACAGCGGGGTCCTCGCGCGCGTCCCACGTGGGGTCTCGCGGCGCCTCGCTCCGGGTTTCGCGAGATCCGGAGGCGCCTCTCTGTCGACATGGCAGCCGTCAGCGGAGTGCTTCCTCAGGTCCCCGAGCCCCGGGCCGCGGTCTTCAGGACCTTCTCCAAACCCCGCCCGGCCCACGCGAGGCGGGTGAGTTCTGATCCGGTTTTCTGGATGCATTCGCTCCCGGGGGGTTGGGGGGGAGGTGGGGCCTCGACGCGCGGGGAAGCTGCGGTCAAGGCCTTCTCCGTCGGGATTCGAATTAATTCCGCGGAGTTGAGGTGGGGAAAAGTCACTCATCGGGTAGCTCCCGGAGGAGTCGCTGAGCCGCGCGTGTCTTAAGAGCCGACCACGGCCTGCAGAGACGCGCTCGGAGGGGGAGCGGAGCGGGCGGAGGCGGGCGGAGCTGGCAGGGGGCCTCTTGTTAGTTGAAGGCGGGGATGAGAGACTTGTCACCCGAAGTTAGAAACGGACTGTCGGGGCGTTGAGGCCCTTAGCTGCCCCATCTTCTAATCTTCTCTCAGACACTCTTATGGGTCAGTTTGTTTCGGGAATGAGGACTGGAGGCTAGAAATTTCTTTTAAGAGTGTTCGAAACCGAGACATACATCGACGCGCCATGAAGGGGTGGGGGGCGGGGAAGAAAAATACAACTCGTCAATGTAATATCTTCGTTTGAGAGACAAAGATGCCTGAAATTTAGCCCAAACCAGAGCAGAAAATTGGTTTTTAGGATGGCTGACTTAGCTCCTAGCTAAGAGGAGGACTATGGGACAGAAAATCTGTTGAAAAATCTTGTTGCCTTAAATGACCAGGAAGGATACAGTTTGCTGCCAAAGAAAGTGTGCGTATGTGTGTGTTTTCTCAAAAAAGCATCATTTAATGCCATTGAAAAATTATTTGTCAAAGTTCGGTTCAGTTCCTTTCAACTAGTGTAGTGCCGCTGAAGTTTCTTGAGTTTACATCAGTTCATAGCAACTGTCTGGATTATTGTCTAGAGTTTTTTCGTGGTAATCAAGTTTAGGATTTAGATTCTTGTAAATAAAAACTTTTCGGCTGGGCGATTTTGTGGCTTCATCTATACTGAAGGGGGAGGGAAGTACGAAAGAGGCAGTTGGGCACAGGGGCTTTGAAATAGGACAGACCTGGGATTAGATGCCAGCGTTGCAACATGCTGGCTCTGTGACCTTGAAGAAATTACTTCACCTCCCTGATCCTCACTTTTCCTACCTATAATATGAGAACAGTAATTTCGACTTGGTGTAAGGTTATAAGTCATATTGACTCCATTTTGGGTGATAGAATTGCTCCATCAGGTCAGTAAGGTGCTTATACCAAGTACATGCAAGACATAGAAAACACTGACTGAAAGTTCATTGAGTGGGTTGAATAAATAAATGTAAGATATCTGGTTTTATGATTGCTTGAACCACTATATCAAAAGGATATTGTTAAACAGCTGTCTGTGTTGGCCTTGTCTGCGTATTTGTTATGTCTTGAATGAGAATTCTGTGTATGCTAACCAAATTTGCTAATAGCCTGAACTTGGCATGAGTTGCTGATATATTGGACTTGGAAAGACCTTGACAGCTTAAATTATGCTCTAACACTACACAGAATGTTTTTCCTGGAAAAAAAAAAAAAA
>NW_011494947.1:915451-920455 GCF_000754665.1 Bison bison bison
ATATATGTATATACATATATATACACACACACACACAGATTTATTGTAGGAAATTTGCAAAGTAGATTAAAAAAAAAAACCACAATTGCCATATTCAGAGATAACTCTGGGTAACATTGTGATGTTTATCCTTCTAGAAAAGAAGCAGAGCATAATAGGGATCAAACTGTACATGATGTTTTCTAACCAAACAGGATACAGTTTCTAAATGGTGTTGCAGCATTACTGTTAGAAACTAGGCTGTGGAATTAATGCTTGGGCAAAGCCTTGATCCCTCAGTGATGCGGGGACGGGTCACACCCCATCGCCACCTCAGTGTTGTTAGCTTAAGATGGGGTAATACCAGTACTGTATGGCCCAGTGACATCACTCATGTAAGTACTTAGCGTACTGGCTGGTGCAAGTAACTACTTAATGTGCTTGTTAATATCAAAGACTGTTAGGGCTGGATGGGCCCTGGAGGTTGTCTGCCATATCCCCTTTTTAGGCAGGTGGGGGAGTGGACGCAAAGACTTGCATATTTTTAAAGAGATCCAGGTATATCTTTTCTCCTCTGTGCTCAGCTGCCACCCCATGAAGCATTCCTGTATCTTTGCCTCCCTCCCCTCCCTGTGGGCCGTGGTAGTCTTCTTGTTTTGTGCCCTTAGAACGCTTTGTCCACACCTGTTCTGTAGTACAAATACAGGTTTGGTTTGCAGTCTTACACTTTTGTCTCATCCACTTGTCTCTGACTTCTTCATGAGCTTGTCAGATCTTTGTACCTTTAGAACCAAGCTACCTGACAGGTACTAAGTGGTCAGTTTTTTTTAATGAATATGTTGTGGATGCTGGTGGCCTGGGGACTGACAAGTAGAACAGTGTCCAGAGTACAGAAAAGGATCATTCCATGACGTGTTGTTCATTCATCCTGCAAGTATTTTATTGAGCACTTACTTTGTGCCAGACACGGTCCTGTGCAGGGGATGCAGTGCTATCCAGCACAGGCTTGTCTGTTTATAACAATCTAACGGGAAAGACAGACATCACACAGCAAATGACACCCTGTATTTACTGATCCACTGAGTGCTACAAAGGAGAAGGGTGCCAGGAGAGCCAAGGACAGGGACCCTGCTTTGATAGGTGGAGGCAGGAAGTCTGGAAAGGCTCCTCTGAGGATGCAGCAGGTGAGCCTGGATTTGAGGAATGAGTACAAGAGGGTGGGTGGGGACTTGGGTTTGGGAGTAGCATGTGCAAAGGCCCTGAAGAGAGAAGGAGCCTGGGATATCCTCAGAAGTTAAGGAAGACCAGGATGGCAGAGAGTAAAGCTGAGGCTGGTGAGATGGGCAAAGGCAGATTCTTAATAGCTCAGGTCACACATTCTGGATTTTAGCTTGAGCGCAATGGAAAGCCCACCTGATACTGTGTTTAACTCGAAACACTTAAAGAGATGTTGACATGGGAATAAAGAATGACTAGGATGTTAAGGGGTCTAAAGTTTGTGTCCTCTTTGGGGTATTTAGTCCAAAGAAGGAGAAAAAAAATGGAATTCTGTGGTGAACAAAGGAGTGTTGTGCACAAGAGTTGGTGCCGAGAACAAACTGCAGACCAGGACTTGGATTTTCCAGGAAACAGATTTTGCCTGAATGTCAGAAAGAACTTCCTGACCCCTGGAATTTGGCTGGGAACAGAATGGGCTGCCTCGTGGGGTGGAGAGCAGTAGGAGGAGGTGCAGGCAGGAGCTGCAGGGACGCCTGGCAGGGCTCCTGTGATGGGAGGTCCACGCATGCGCAGCGGGAGAGGCCTTTAGGCCTTTTTGTGCTTCAAGAGCCTGAGCCTGTGATTCTATAAACCAAGCAAGATCTGCACATTTCATCCCATCTTGCAAATGAGACCTGATTCTTGACTTCATCTCTTTTAGTCTGAAAATTTGGGATTTTGTAAAAATAAATTTGTGACATTTGTAAAATGAAGCAGATTATCAATACTAAATGTTAATACCAATGCTAAATATTAATACCAAATATTTGAAGTTATATATATTGAATTACCTGGCTACAGGTGCCCTTAGGGTTGCCAGGAACAGAGAACTGTTGTTAATGCCAGGTTAGTCAGAAGCTGACAGTCACAGCTAAAGCAAACTGATGTCTGCACACAGAAGTCATGATCTCAAGCCAAGAGGAAGATAGCGTATTCCAAGAGAAACCAGGACTCCAGAATAATAAGCCCCAGCTACTCAGGGGATGTTTGTATATTCATGTGTAATGTGAATTGGAAGAGAAAGTCAAGGAAAATAGAGGAATTGGATATTCTTCTCCTAGGGGAAGTTTGGACATCATGCATTTAACAACATTCATGTTACGGAAATAAGAAGCAACAGGCAAGAAGATATCTCATGTTGTAGCCCGTAATCGGTGATCAGATGGGGAATGGAAAGGCGAGATGCGTTGGGAATAATTGCAATGGAGGTGATGGATGGAGCATAATTCTCATTTGGAATGGAAGCTGGGAGGAGGAATCGTCTCCAAACCCCCTGAATCTGGGGGAGCAGCATGAGGGCAGAGAATGACAGCCGTCCAAGCACTTGGGCTAGGCGGTAATGAAGGTTCCGCTTCCTGGGCACGTGCAGTAACCGTCGGGCTTTGTTGGTGGAGAGAGGCAGGATTCATCGCTCCTCTTCCCCGTGCTTGCCATGTAAATGGATTCCTAGGGATTTGGATCACCTTAGCTGCACATTTCACTAGGTGGGTCCTCCCTTCCCTGCAAACAGACTCCAGTTGTTAACATTCAGCCTTAAAAATGTCTCTCCCTTGATGATCTTGGTGGAAGTGGAGGTTAAGACAATTGGTAAGGTCTGGTAGATGTATCAGCTGAGATTTGTGGGGTTTTCTTTTTTTCCTTTTTGGGGAGAAAAGGGCCGAGTTAAAGAATCTGATTGCAGACCCTAAACTTGCTTGACATATGGGGAGTAATGATCTCTGCAGGGAGAGATGCAATTCTGTGGGCAGTCAGGCTTCACTCTGAGGTCTGTCTTCATGGACTGACGCATCTCTTGTCACTCTTTCCTTTTGGGAACAACGCAGCAAGCAGCGGCCACCAAAAGAAAATGCCAGGCGTCCAGCGAGGCTCCCCCAGCGAAACGGAGGAGCAAAGCCTCTTTTCTCCCGGCCAAGAAAACTGCCGCTAAAGAAACTCGCAGGACCCTGAAGGGGAAGGCACAAAGGACATTTTCTCCCAAGAAGCCCTCAGCCGGCGCGAGGGATGGAGACCAGGAGCGGAAGCCGGGCGCCAAGACTTCATCGCTGTTCAAAAACAACCCTGAGATCCCAGAACTCCCCAGGTATGTCCAGGGGCAGACGCCCTGCGAGAATGAAAGGGATTAAGTGTCTTCTGCCCTTTTCTTTGTCTCTTGGAACTGATGGCCTGCATCTTGTTCGTTATTTACAGACCTGTAGTAAAGCAGGTGCAAGAAAAGGTGTTCACTTCAGATGCTTTTCAAGCCCTGGACCTCCACCCCCATCTCGTAAGTATCCCTCCTTGTTTTCTGGGTGTCTCGATTTTGGGGGTCTGTTTGTTCATTCAGAATGTCTGTGAAGTGACAGTTCTAGGAAGATTAAAAAAAAAATCAAAGAAGGGTTATATCTGCTGCAGGTTACCCAGCTAAACTCAGATTGATAAGACACTTTTCTAGGACAGTTCACGTGAGCTTAGGAATCTGTTCACTGTCCTCACCCCGACCCCAGCCCACCCCCCTTTTTTGTTTTTTGCTCACCTAACTCACTTTAGGGCTGGGACTCCACATATCTGACTTGAAGACCACCTCATAATTACTGGATAAATATGGCATCAAGACTGTTTTGGGTGCCAGTGTCACGGAGAGGGAGATGAACTGTCATCTTGCTATTAAGGGAGTTATAAAGAACTGAAGGAAGAAGGGTCTTTTTGAACACGGACACTTAACAGAAGCCAAACAACCGTGAATGAGTGTTCCAGTTGTGTTTATGAGTAAGGCGAGAGAAACACTTTCACTTTTAGGAAGTCCAGATTTTTTTGGCTCAAATGGTCATGGCTTTACCTGCTTCTTCTTTCGGGCAGGTTACCTGTGCTTGTGTTCTCAGCTCAGAGAGCAGCAGCTTTCCATGCCAGGGTACTGTGCACACTGGGAGACGGGGCCTCTGTGTCTCAGGGGCTGCTCCGCGTGTTGTAGGATGTTTGGCAGGCCCTGTGCTCACCCAGTGCCAGGCGCATCCCTGCCCCCAGTTGTAACAACCAACAGTTTCTCCAGATGTTGCCACACGTCCTGGGCAAGCTGGCAGGGAGGCAGTGTGCAGAACCACCCCTAGTTGAGAACCACTGGTTTGGGACAGGCTGGCAGGGGGGCAGTGCACAGAACCACCTCCAGTTGAGAACCATTGGTTTGGAGGAACTTGATTGGATTGTGATTCATCAGTTTTTACCCCAGTATTTTCCCCTTCTTTGCATCCTTATTTGCATTAAATGTATTTATACCAAAAAATATATATAAATTATTTTATTTTATTTTTTTTGTCTTTTCTCTTAGATTTCCACAATAAATACAGTCTTAAAGATGTCTAGTATGACCAGGTAAGAGTTCTGGGTCACTTGATTTTCTCAGGATTTAAGTGGGTATAAGCAAATGAAACCTGAATTGTCCCAGGAGGACAGAAAACTCATGTCTTGGCTTAGAGAGCAATGCCAGGTTATTAACTCCTGAGGGCTTGGTAACCACTCGGCTTCCCCACGTAGTACATGGGACTGGGTCTCCATCCCTGCCACCCTCAGCTCTAAACTCTTAAGAGGTCTCTTGTCTAGAAGTGGTCTGCGTGGGATGCCACTGTGGTCTATGCTGCCCGAAAATAATTTGTCTAAAATACAGAATTTATCTTGTCATTTTTTAGTAGCAAGAGGTAGAGTCAGCTACAAGATAGGAGTAAATACTTGATTAGATGTAATGGGATGCTGAAAAAAGATTTTAAATGTTAGTGACAACACCCCCGCGCCACCCCC
>NW_011494947.1:920555-933950 GCF_000754665.1 Bison bison bison
CATGTACGTTTTAATGTCACCTTTCACTTAGAAGGAGCTGTTAGTAAAAGCATCAAAGAGAAAATGAGCCCCTTTGTTACTGTTTTGTTCAGTTTTAGCAATCAAATGTGATTTCCATATCCTTTCAGTTTCTTTTAAATTTTATTGAAATATAGTTCGCTTATAATTTTTAATTTCTGCTGTTATAACAGAGTGATTCAGTTATATAAATGTAGATTCTTGTTCATATTCTTTTCTGTTGTAGTTTATCACAGGACGTTGAATATAGCTCCCTATACTATGCAGTAAGACCTTGTCATTTTAGTTGTTTGTTTGGGAATACACACCTGGATACACATCTTACCATGTCCGTGGCAGTCATATTTGGTTTTCTAGAGTCGGCAGCAATTTCTGGCTGTCTGCGGGGCCCACGAGCCCCCCTTTCCCTCTTCTGCTTGGGAATCTTTCCATAACGTCTTATTGCTTCGTATTCCCTGGTTCACAAGATAGAGTACGTGATGTGCTTTGTGGTGGCTCCAGCTTGTCATCATGCTGGTCGCATTTTTCTTTTTAATTAGTGTAGCATACCAGCCAATCTCTGGGTTGCCTCAACTTTTTCAGCCCCATAAGTTTCAAAAATTTAACTAGGGTTTTGCCCTTCTAACCATCAAAGGCTTCTCAGCCCTTCCCATGACTGTTCAGGGGACCTCCAAGGTGACGTAGAGCCTGGGTCAGTTGCATTCTGTGGATCTTGTGTCTCTGCCTGTAAACCTGGGCAGGTAGTACATCATAGGTAAGCATGTGCTCTTTCTTTCGGGCGGCCCAAGCGTTCAGAAGCAGAGCATCCCAGTGTTGCTGGAAGGCAGAGATGCCCTCGTGCGATCCCAGACGGGCTCAGGTCAGTCATCACTTGATTTCTGCCCTTCCTCCACGGTCATGTGGTGAGCTGTCTGTTGATGGTGGTGGCTGCTTTGTTTGGTGGCGGGAGGGGAGGCCGTGCTTGCTTCTGATCAGAGCCCTGAAAGGAAGGGGATGATCAATGGGACCACAATCAGGAATGATCAGAAAGGAGTCAGGTTCCACAGTCATTTCTCAGCGCCCCTCCCAGGGCTCTACCTGGTCCCACCATCTATGGCTAGAGCCGTCCATCTTCACTCCAGTGGCAATGAATATTTTTTTCTGGTGTTGAAACACTCTTGCCATGAGCACGCACTGATCAGATGCCAGTTGTTGTGCTCAATCATGGAACACTGGTTTTGTTCCAGAACAGCCTGGAAGGACTTTTCTGACCTCTTGTGCCTGTAAGAGCAAGTCAGCTATCCTTTCCTCCCCCGCTCAGCCACTGTCCAGATGGGCGGAAGCCCAAGGGTTTTGCCATCCATGGTTTCTCCTTGGATTCTGGAGGCCAGCTCTGGGCTTCCAACTGGCTCCTGACCGTGAAAGCACCACAGACGACACTTCTGCCTTCAGAAGCGCCTTTGAGAGGTTGAAGGTGACCCTGGGGAGGGGAGCTTCTCTAGTTCCTAGGGACATTCACTGAGCTGAGCTTCTGTGAGACTTGGGGAGAGTATCATTGTCTCCTTTGCTAGACGTTAAAGGAGCGAAGCTGCAGGTTTATTAGAAGCACTGCATTCACAGAGCAGAACTAGGAGCTGTGACAGACAGGTGACTTCCGTTTTCCCCTGAATGTGAGTGCACTTTTCTATCTCCAGACTTCAGGGCGGTGCCAGTTTCCTTTACTATTTTTGGTTTTCTGATGTCCTCAGACTCCGGTTTTAATTCCTCTTGTCCTCTTTTAAAAGGTAAAACTCTTGCCTATTGCATCCCTGTGGTCCAGTCTCTTCAAGCAATGCAATCCAAAATACAGGTGAGTGGGAAGGCTGTCTTTCTGGGAGTTCCCCGTCCAATTGTTAGGACTTTGAGTTTCACTGCCAGGGGCCTGGGTTCACTCCCTAGTTGGAGAACAAATATCCTGCAAGCTACTCGACAAGGCCAAAAAACAAAAGAAAGTGCATTTTTTCTATTATTGTTCATGGTGCATATGAAACCATCAAACTGAACCAAAGCAGTTAAATCTTTTCACTTAGCTTTGTTTTCTTATTTCTGTTTAATTCATTTACTATGTAAGCATGTTGCATCTAAAGATTGTGCCCAGAGTGGGGGATAAAATAAAAAATAGAGCAAATAATAGACAACTGTAACAGTCATTCTAGCAGGTCTCCTGGGAACATTTGTAAGATGCTACCTATGTGTCAGACATGCTGCTCTATGCTTTGTTCATGTTATCTTCTTGGCTTGCTAACTGCCCTAATCGCACTGAATTGGAAGGAATTACTGTTAACCTCAATTTGAAAAAAAACAAGGAGACTTGAAGTTAAATACCATCCTAAGGCCATGCGGGGAGTGAACCTGAAGTTGGGTCTCCGCCTCCATTCTCTTTGGCTCCAAAGGCCAAGCTCCTCTTAGCAGAAACGGTTAGCGTTATATTAAAAACAGGGATTTGGCACAAATAGTAGAAGTGAAAATAAGCACCCCATCAGTGAGTGTGGCAGTTGGGCCGCCTTGTGTTTTGTGTTTTCTCGGACCTCTCTTTAGTTGTGAAACACACTTGGCACCTGGGCCAGAGGGGCCAGAACTAGGTTCCTTGGCACGGATCCCGAGGAGGCCGCATGAGTGCCGTGTTCCGTGGGCATCAGTATCATCTCAGAATCCAACTTGAATCTCACGAATACACCCTGGTTATTCTGAGTTGAGAGGAAACGGTGAGAATAGAAATAGGAAGCAGAGTAGTTCGCCGGCAGACGAGAAGAGCCGGTTGGTCACTTTTCCCTTGGTTTGGGCACGCAGACTTGGACGTGTGCCGAGCCTTCCTGTTACTGCAGTGACAGAATGAATAACGATAGTGCTGGGTTCTGGTCCACAGTCTAAAACAAACACCTTTAGTCCAGACTGACGCAAATGAGTTATTGGCTAAACAGATGGGACAAGGGGAAGCCCTTCCTTACAGTAGAAGTCCAGTGAATTCGTATAGAACATCATCATGTAGCAAATGCCACAGTGATACTGCTTCAGGCAGGAATCATCAGAGATGTGAAAGTGAGCGGATTGAAGTGTGAGGAAAATGGGATATTTACACACTCAAGTTATCTTTCCAGGAACTAGAGGAAAAGATGGTACCTTTATGGTGGGGGGCCTGGCTGTCACCACCGCATCCACGGGCTTACGGGGGACCTCACCAGTGCGGGGTTGTGTTGACCTCACAGGTCTCCTGCTAGGGGGATGAAGGATAAAATTGTACTTCCCTGGTTTTCTTTCATATATATATTTTTTTTCTTTTAATTTTCATATGTTTTTGTTGTTTGTTTGTTTTTGGTTGTGCTGGGTCTTCACTGTTACACAGGCTTTTCTCTGGTTGCAGCAGGTGGGGCTGCTCTCTAGGTGTGGTATGAGGGCTTCTGTAGGTGCAGCTCCCAGGCTCTAGAGCACGGGCTCAGTGGTCGTGGTGCATGGGCTTAGTTGCTCCGTGGCATGTAGGATCTTCCAGGGTCAGGGATTGAGCCTGTGTCTCCTGCATTGGCAGGCGGATTCTTTACCTCTGAGCCACAAAGGATGTCCTTCTCTGGTTTTCTTGCCACAAATGCACAATTCTAATTTGATCACAAACATCAAATAAAGCCAAGTCAAAAGACATTCTACACAGCAACTGGCAAGTACTCAAACTATTAAGGTCACAGAAGACAAAGATATACTAAAGCTCTACCCCAGAGTGAAGGAGACGAAAGACACGACAGCTGAGTGCTGTGTGTGGCCCTGAATTGGATCTGAGTCTGGAAAAAGGCGTGTTAGAAAATCAGTTAACAAAATTTGAATAAGGTCTATAGATTAACTGATAATATTGAATCAGTGTTAATTTCCAGTGTATCAGGTTGGCCCAAAGGTTTGTTCAGATTTTTCCATAAGATCTTAACATAATGATTTTGAGAATCAATGTCATATAAGGAAGCTGGGAGGAGGGGATAAGGGAGTTCTGTGAACTATTTGTGTAGTTTTGTGTAAGCCCGAAATTATTTCAGAATGAACATGTTCAAATTTAAACTTTATTTAGATGATTTTAAGTCAATAAAACAAATCCTACACTATCATTCAAGTGACAGAACCTTATGTAGTTATTGAAAGCGATATTTTCTTCATCTCTTTGTGAACTCAATAGACACTCTTGCCGTGTTAACAAAGGGAGGTTACAAAGCGGTGTGTATAATGATAGTCCAGTTTCATGACTGATGGTCGTGTATACGCATGTATATATGTGCATGCACACTCAGAGATGAGAAAGACACTTTTCAAACTAATACTGGTTTTCTCTGAGGTGGATGAGTGGGATTCTGTTTCCTGTGGATGACTGGTGTTTTCTTCCACTGGGTACTTTGGAGTGCTGGGGTTCATACAAGGGGCTTTCACATTGTACCCGGTACAGATTAGAGGAGAAGTATGAATTATTAGGTCAGTGTGGTAAAGTCTCAGCTCTTTAGATACTCCAGGAGAATGTCTGTAGACAGTGGAGGGTTTTTTCCTTCTTGGAAAGTTGCAGGGTTTGGGCGTATATCTGGGTTGGCGTGGATCCCACAGTTCCAGTGCAGCTGACTCATTTCCTGGACCCGTGAACTAAGGACAGCAGAGATGCAGTTGTGTTCCTAGAGTGGACAGCATGGTGGGGCTGTGCTCAAAACCTGGCTCTGAGTGAGACGTTGAGCGCATCATTCCATCCCTGTATGCTCCAGGGGGGAATCATGGGGAGCCTGTGTCCTGGGGTTGCCAGGATTAAGGAAGGCGTTGCACCTGGATAGTAGAGCCCTGCTTCCCCGATCCTGGCAACAGTACCTGCCCACTCAGTGTCCTCGTCGTCAGCAACGTGGACTTGTATGAAGGGCAGTGTTCTGAATTGCTTATATTCAGAGCATTAACCAGCCGTGTATATTTACTCAAGTATTTTTTTAATATCAATAACAGCTCATTTTATTAAAGATGGAAGTATTCTGTAGAAACGGTTTTCCAAGCCCAAATTTATTTCAAGTAACATTCAGTATAGGCCCTTGTGGTTCAAAGTAAACGGATCTGGCCTGTTAAAAACCCGTCTGGAGGGAGCAGCGAATTCAAGGCACCCGGCAGAGGCTTCAATTACTGTAGTGATGGGATAAGAACGGACCAATTTTCTGTGTTTCCACACTTTCAGCTCCTTGGGCTCTCTTTTTTTTTTTTTTTTTAAAACATCTCATCCATCCTTCCTCACTCACTTCTGCCTTGCGAGGAACTGATTGTTCTTTCTTCTTCTTTGTGTAGTAACACCTTTTGAAATGTCAGAATCTCTAACGCTGCGGTGTTGATACCCTTGTACTAACATGTTTACCATTCCCCGCCCGGGCTTCAGCACCGTCTCGCAAAGATGTTGAGTACAGACACCTCTAGTTTGAATTCCAAATCTTTTTCTCCTTGTGGGTAAATATTTCCTATGCAAAACATGAAAACCATCCTTGTAATTTAATTTGCCACTAAATCTGTGCTTAGCTTCTACACTAATGTGGCTTTTTTTTTTCCCCAAGATTTTTTTTTTTTTTGATGTGGACCATTTTTTTAAAGCTTTTATTGAATTTTTTACAATATTGCTTCTGTTTTCTCTTTTGATTCTTCGCCCGCGAGGCATGTGGGGTCTTAGTTCCCTGACCAGGGATGGAACCCACACCCTCTGCATTGGAAGGTGAGGTCCTAGCCCCTGGACCACCAGGGAAGTTCCCTAACAGAGTTTTGGTTCCTCCCCTGTGTGTCCCAGCACTTTGGAGATGCAGGGCACCACTGGACCCTTTTCAGATTACTTTGTTTTCTTCTATCATTGTTACAGTTATTTATGGATATAATGTATATGTTAAAAAAATTTCTTGAAGAGTACCAAAGAACATACAGTGATCAGTGAGTCGTTCTACTGCCCCTTGGCCCAAATAGCACGGCTCTTAGGATAGTGTGGTCCTTATCACCAGCATCTTGTTTATCCTCCCAGGGATATTCTTTGGGTGTAAAGTAAGTCTGAGTATGCATAGTTCCCCCCACTTTGGCTGAAGTTTTTGTTTGATACAGAAATGGTTGCTTGCTATGCACTGTGCCTTGCTCATCTTCACTTAATATGTTGGGATGCTTTCTTATCATTGCTGTGTTGACCTGCTTGGTTTTTTTTTATGGCCCCCTAGTATTCCACTGGATGTTTGTACCATAAATTATTGAGTCATTCCCTCATTGATGGAATTTATGTTGTATTCAACATTTTTCTACAAAGCAATTAAACAACTTCTTTACACACACTTATGAATCTTTTTGAGAAGTTCTTATAAATGGAATTTGTATTTTTATTTGGTAGATAATGCCAAAATTGATCTTAAAAGGAGTTTCACCGATTTTCATTCCCACCAACGGTGTACAGGAGTTTCTGTGTCCCTGTGCCTGTATCAACACTGTCGGCTGTTTTATTTTTGCTCATCTGACGGGAAAAATATTGTGTCCTAGTTTTAATTTGAATTTCTCTTGGGAGTAAAGTTGAGCATCTTTTCACATGTTTAAAAGTCATATATTGAATTATTATTTCCATAAATTAACTGTTATGCCCTTCTCCATTTTTCTGTTTGAGTTGATGGTTTTTTTATTTTTATTTTTAATTGAATTACAAACCTTTATAAACTAAGAAATGGTCTTTTCTCTTATGTATGGCATATTTTTCCCCATGTTATTTGATTCAATTTTGTTTAGGTATTACTTTTTCATCGTGAAATTTTAAATTTTTTGTGTAATAAAATTCTTCATGTTTTATAGTTTCTGAGTTTTATGTCATCTGTAAAAAGGCCAACTTAACTCCAACTGTATTTTTCTAGCTTAGTTTTAAAAGGGCATTTAAATTGTCCGTCTTTTCATTGCTGATACAAATTGCCCCTTACTGTATATTTCCTGACTTTTTATATGTATTTGATTTAATTCTGGACTGTATTTGCTATTATAATCTCTTAAGTGCTAGCATCAGTTTTGAAAAAGCTACTACGGATTTAAGTTGTTTTAACACACACGATGTTCAGAAATATCTTGATTATTCCTGCACATTTGTTTTTCCATGTGAACTTTGAAATCGGCTTATCTGGTTATGTATATTATTTTTATATGCATGTATATGTATATTTGTGACATTTTATATATGCATAAATATGCATGTTCATGACATTTTTATTAGAATTACATTTATGGATTGATTTAGGGAGATTAGCTTATTAATAATATTGGGTCTTCTTATCCAAGAATCATTTATTTAAATTTTATTTTATGTTCCTCAGAGGTATTTAAAAATTTTTATTGTGTTTTTGTGCAGTGTAGTTTTTTATGTTGGGTTTTTTTTTTGGTTTTTTTTTTTTTTTTTTTGCTATTCCTAAACATGGTTCCATCTAACTTTCTGAATTGGAAGGTTATTGATTTTTATATATTAATTTTACATTCAGCTAGTTGACTGAATTGTCTTTCTGTAATAGATTTTCAAGTGATTTCTTAAGCTTTTTTTTCTTTATGATAAAATATCATCTGCTAATAATGACCACTTTACCTCTTACTTTCCATTTTCATGCATATTTCTTTGTCTGATTGCATGGGTCAGAACTTCTAGATCATTGTTCCATGATAATGGGCTTCCCTGGCGGCTCAGACGATATAGAATCCCAGGGAGACCTGGGTTCGACCCCTGGGTTGGGACGATCCCCTGGAGAAGGAAATGGCAACCCACTCCAGTATTCTCGCCTGGAGAATTCCATGGACAGAGGAGCCTGGCGGGCTACAGTCCATGGGGTCGCAAAGAGTCGGACACCACTGAGTGAGCACACAAGCACAGTGGGCCATCTTACCCCTTTCTTTAATAAGACTGCCTCTCATGTTTACAAGTGGCTACCCTTAATATCTGTCCAGATTCCTGTGACCTGTGTTCATTCAACTCATGGCATTTCTTTTCTTCTGTTCAATAGCGTGGTGATGGCCCCTATGCTCTGATACTGGTGCCAACAAGAGAGGTAAGCAGTCCCACTTTCGGGGTGTGTACTAATAATAAGCAGGTTCTTTCAGCAATATCGTTGAATAAAATTCAGGTGTTTTGACTATTTTTCTCCCTACTGCACCAATCACCACACTCTTTTCCTTTGCCAAGGAACCATCCTCTGATTTCTGACAAGAAGAAAAATTTGAGTAGTCTTAGAAACCAGAAGTTTTTGGTTTTGGAGAAGTGTTTCTCTGTTATCTAAAAACTAATGACATTATAGATTTCTTTTAAAAGGAATTAAAATAATTGCATTTTTGTACATTTTTTTTCTTTTACAACTTAATTAAAAATTAAAAGCAGTTGACCCTAAAAATGTAACTTTTTTTTTTTTTTTAAATTTTGTGCTTGTTTCTGAAAGTTAAGCTTTTTGATATTTTTCTTCTTTCTTGGTAGAAATCTCTTCTATCTGATTTATTTTATTTGCCTGTGGAGAAAATTGCAGATCAGGATGTGTGTTTTCTGTATCAAATGCCAATCACTTCCTTGCAGAGAACAGATCTCGGCGATGGAGGTTTCAGCCCAGCCTTTTGAACATCCTGCAGTGCCCTGTCTCAGCTCCATCCAGTGAAGGAGCAGGCATAGAGCTATTTAAATTTTTACAGCAGCAACCTCGCCGCTTCCCTGGGATGCTTCATGAATACTAAACACATGGAAACTGTGTATCTTCCTTGGATAAAGGGATTACGTAGAGGCTTTGTTGATGGTTGTTAAAGGCTATAACCTACATTTATTTTCTCTGTCTCTGTTTCCACTGGGCTTGTTCGTTTCTGTGTTGTTTCTGCCCCCCTTAATAAACTTGGGAAATGATCATCTCTGTCCTTAGCTGCTGCTCTGCCCCGACATAGCCTTAGGAAATAGTCATGTCACCTCTACAGCAGCAACCCCAAGGCTAGCCTGCTGCGTCACCATACCCCTTCACACATACTACATTCTCTCTTTCCAGAGGCAGCCAGATTCAGGTCGACTCTGCTTCATTTTCTTCCATCTTTGTGCACCATAGACTGCACCTCTCTGCACGGTACTCTGGGAATTTGAGCCAGCAGAGGGAGCACAGAACACTGTGTTTGTGTGTGTCCAAGAAATAGATTCTCCAAACTGACAGGTTTCAGCATCAGCCTAAGAACGAGATGTGTTTCCCAAGGAGATTCTATGTAGAGGACTTTTTTTAATCCTAGCTTGAGGTCCTAGGTTGCATCCTTATCACTTCACACTGTCTAAATTTTTAAAAATAAATGAAAAGGAAGGGCGGGACCTTGCTCATCTTTTCTCACTTTTTCATGTTTACAGCTGGCTCTGCAAAGCTTTGATACTGTCCAGAAACTGCTTAAGGTAAGGCAAGCCACAAGTTCAGCTTTGTCTTTTTTTCCCGACTTTTTGAGGAAAGAGATCCCACAGTCTTTTCTTTATTTTCAAAGAGCTAGGAATCACGCCAGTGTCCCTCCATTTTCTGGTTGTCTCTGCTCTCCCCAGGTACAGTTTGTAGGTTTTTATTGATCTAAACCTATGAATCACTGATTTCTGGCTTAGTGAGTTTACTAGTGTTTCCTGGTACTTCCATTCCTATAATCTATTCATCATAGTCACTAGCAAGCTACCTACAGAGCTTCACAGGTACAACCTTAAGGTGATCCAGTGAAAGCAACTTAACGGGCTGCAAGCAGGGGTTGTTTCAGAATGGAGAGAGAGAAAGCTTCCGAGTCAAAGCCTGCCAGCCCACCAAATTATAATGAGAATTGATCTCTCCTTTTCTTTCATCATGGGTGGCAATGAGGAAGCATTGTATTTGGGTTTGATCTTAACCAAAAAGGAAAAAATAAAGGCAATAGACTCACTGAAACGTGTTTTCAGTTCAGGCTCTATAGGGAAAGGCAGAGAAGCTCCTTGAATCATTTAAAAAGCTCATATTCCTCTCTTGCAGCATTGGAAGCTAGTTGAATAGTTGTAATTTAAGTTAGTGCTGATAACCACGGGCCTGGCAATGCCTTGGAACTGTGTCTGCGTAGTATTGCCTCCTGCACTGAGAAGCTCTCCCTCCCAACTTCCTAAAGGAACAGGAATTTGCAGTTAGGCTCTGTTTTCTGTAAACAGGGCTTCACATTGATTTTGGTCTGATGTCTTTCTGTAGCCATTTACCTGGATTGTGCCTGGAGTGTTAATGGGAGGAGAGAAGAGAAAATCAGAAAAGGCCAGGTAGGAGAGTTTTGTTCGTTGTTAATTCCTTTTTCAATCTGCTCTGTCTTCCTCTTCTGTAAGACTTTGGCCCTTCTCATCCTGGGGAGGGAGAGCCTTGTCCCAGACGGTGGTTCCTAGTCCCAGGATGTACGGACAGCTCGAGTCCCCGTGAGGGGTTGTTCTAAACAGTGCTATTTGTTTTAAATATTGATGAGCATACCAGTGGTTCCCTTTTGATGTGATCAATGACAGCTCCTTACCTTCTTAACTCACACCGTCAACTCCTCCCATCACCCAATATCCATGGTCCCCCTTGGTAAGGATACATCCTCTTAGATTCCCATTTGTGACATTGGGAGTTTGGGAATTTGTTGTTTGATTTTACAGAAACAAGATTCTAAACCTACATGATGCTTTACATCTTGCTTTTTATACCCAGATACATTTATTTATAATTCTGTGTTAGAATAGGTCATGCGTGTCAATAGAAAATAGTTGCAAGAAGTACATCCCAAATTGTCTACATTCAATTGAAGATGTTTTTACTTTATTGTAGCCTCATGCTTAGTGGTTAAGTCCAACCCTGTGTGTAATGTGTAACCAAGGAGCAGGTACTAAACGTGAAACCTTCAAATACTGGCTAGGATGAGATTCCACCCCACTGTAAACAACAGCCACAGTGCCACAGATGATATGGAGGTTAAGATGATAAGAGGAATCTCTCTTTCACATTTAAGAAGCTGGCTGGCATGGTGCATGCACCAGCGTGAGGACCCCGGTTCATCCTGGTTTTTTGTGCCATTAAGTGAGGCTTTTGTTTTCAAGCTTTCCTCATAGTGTTAGATAGTTGTTGGAGCTCCAGCCATTATATCTAGCCTCCTGCCATACCTCCTTCTTCTAAAGGTACTGATAGGATTTGCATGTTTCTTTTTTCCACGTATCTTATTGCTAGAACATAGGCATGTGTCCACTTAATGACAAGGGCAGCTGGAAAATGTACTCAGCTGAAAACTATACACTTGTATTACTGTGGGCTAATGGGATAAAGGATGTCTGGGGAGTAAGAAGTTAAATTTGTTCTACCTAGTCTATGGGGCAAGGAGGGGCACATTGCCTGGAAGTTACAACAAGAATTCAATGTAAGAAACCTTCCCGCCATTAGAGCACATTGACATGGGATGACTCATTCACGTAAGGGAGTCCCTGGCATAAGCGAGGTGATGATCTGGAATATTCTAGAAAGCATCTGTGGATCAGATAAAGGGCATTGGGTTATATATTAAAGATTTGTTTGAGACTTAAGGTTTTACGATTTAAATAGAATTTCAGCACTTACAGTTATTTTCTGCAAGATAGAGAAACTACAAAGAAAAACAAGAACTTAAATATATCTTTGTATCTACCTGTTGTTATGTTTATCATGACTCAGACTGTGGCACCTTGGCTCTGGCCATGAATCTGTCTTCCTTAACCCTTTCGTTGTGTCTTCCATTGATGCGGCTCCGTCAGATTTACTTTCTGTTGTGATGTATGCTTTTAAACAGGCTCCGAAAAGGAATAAATATCCTTATCTCCACTCCTGGGCGCCTTGTGGATCATATAAAATCCACCAAGAACATCCATTTCCGTCAGATCCGTTGGCTGATTCTGGATGAAGCAGACAGGTGAGCCCTTCTGGGAAGCATGAGAGGTGAAGGGAAAGGGCTGTTTCTGGATCTTCACTGAAACTTCTGGAGTCCTGTAGCATTCCATGTATTCATGGAGATTAAAACTCCTTCCTTGAAACCACAGAATCTTGGATTTGGGTTTTGAAAAGGACCTCACGGTGATCCTCAACGCTGTGAATGCCGAGTGCCAGGAACGACAGAACGTCTTGCTGTCGGCGACGCTCACGGAAGGTGAGTTGAAAAGAAACTCTCTCTGTTCTCAGTGAAGAGGAGGGGCTAGACGTGAGCTGCCCCTCAGCTGTCTGCCTGCCTTGGTTCTCGGCCTCAAGGTGGGGGCCGGAGAGGCAAGGAGGAAGGCGTCCTGAGAGGACCGCTCTCCAAACCGCATGTCCTGCATGCCCGGCCTCCTCTCCCCACCATCCTGACTCTCTCGTCCCTGGCATCTGAGAAGAAGGAGAAAGGGCAGGTCCCAGGTCCAGCACCCTTGCGGGAGGGAGAAGCTACCGGCACTCACGTCGGTGTGGAGGTAGGAGGAGGCTGGTGGTCTCTAGAGGTTGTGATGGTGGGTGCTGCCTGCTCAGGGCGGGGCTCCTGTCCTGAAGGAGGTGGCCTCTCTGCCAGCACGTTTCTAAGCATCATCATCTGCCTTTCTCCTGAAGACACCATGCTGCTCTTTAGTTGCTCAGTCGTGTCTGACTCTTGCGACCATCAGGCTCCTCTGTCCTTGGGACTTTCCAGGCAAGAATACTGGAGTGCGTTGCCATTTCCTTCTCCAGGAGATCTTCCCAACCCAGGGACTGAACCCACATCTCCTGCGTTGGCAGGCGGTTTCATTACCACTGAGCCACCAGGGAAGCCCAGCTGGGACTTTTAAGGCTCTTTTTTAATTAAACCTGAAAAATACATTCCGTGAACTCGTTTCTGTCTTTCCATCCTCGTGAGATGGGGCTTCTTAGCTCTCTGTCGTAGGTGGGAGCACTGAGGCCCCACCAGGATTCCCTGCACACAGAGCGCTGCAGGGTGCCGCAGCGCTTGTGTTCCTGTTTCACTTGGTATACCAGCCAGTGCATGTGTACCAGACGCCATCCACCTGCCCCACCAGCAGTTCTCAGGGTGTGTTCTAACTAACAGTGACCATAAGAGAGAATCCATGAAAAAGGGATTCTGTGCTCAGAGTGGGGGAAATGCCACACACTCCCACCCCCTCTAGGAGATTCATTGGCACAGTCACACAAGTAAAGGTTCTGACAAGGCCTGTAACCATGGGAAGCCCTACGAAAGAATCCCAGGAAACCTTTCTATCAGTATTTCCATAATTTGTTTGACCACCGAAGCCTTTGTGGGAAGTGATGGGCAGACATCTGTTGCAGTGGTCTTCCACAGGTCAGAGTTTAGAAACATTGGTGGTGTATATGGGTTTTTAGGCCCTAGGAAGAAATTGGTGGATCCCTGGGAGCCTGACAGTGGGGC
>NW_011494947.1:934050-967434 GCF_000754665.1 Bison bison bison
GATCAGTGTTAGTATTTGGGGGTACCCGTCAGGGATTTCTTAGTAAGCCTGGATGTGTGGTGGTGGGGGTGTGCAGATGTGACGGTTGTACAGCACATGCCTGTCAGCTGTTCTGTCTTTCTCGCTTTCTCTCAAAGGTGTAGCACGGCTAGCTGACATCAGCTTACACGACCCTGTCAGCATCTCTGTCCTGGATGAAAGCCATGACGTGTCGAGCCCGGAGAGCGAAGCCTTTCTCGAAGCTTCTCCTCCACAGGCGACTGATGAGCTGGACGGCTTCGCCATCCCAGCCGGTCTCGAGCAGCATGTGGTGGTGGTCCCCAGCAAGCTGAGACTCGTCTGCCTGGCGGCCTTTATCCTGCAGAAGTGCAAGGTAGGTCTGAGGGCTGGGCCTGACCTGATCCTGAAAGGACCACAGTGCTGTTTATGTCAGGCATGGAGGGCAGCGAACCGAGATGCACATGGAAGTTTCCCAGCGTCACTGTGGTGGCGAGTGCAGGCCTTAGCAGAGATCTTCTCAGTCAGTGGTTCTAGAATTGCAGTAAGGACTCAGGGGTCAGTGTGTTCAACTTGAGATGTGCCTCATAGGCCAGTCCTAGACTGACACTGGAGATGGCACATGGTTGAAGCATGCTGGATGTGAGCCAGATACGAGGGTCTGTGTGCGTGGGTTTAGAGACTCATCCTATTTGTGTATTTACTGGGTTCACATGATAACTTTCTCTGGTACATGAGAAAATAGGAGGTGGAAGGGCTTGAGGGTGCAGCTTCTAGACTGCCTGCGATCTCAGGGTCCCCATGGGAGGGCTGTGCGTGGCAAGCCCCGAGTGAGTGAGGGAGGCCGAGCTCACATGCAGCTTTGCTCTGAAGCATATTTGTTTTTCTCAGATGCAGGAGGCCCGTTTGAGGTGGCAGCTATGTCATTTTCCTGTCCTGCATTCTTTGCAGACCAGTGTTGTTTTTAAAAATAATTCAAAGCCATCTGTCACCTCTGTTTCCAGTTCAGGGCCAGCCTGCCCACGTGTTTTACAGAGAGATTCATTTTAGCGTCACCTGATCTTAAAAACGCGTGGTGGTGTTTCCCCCGCTTTGTGTCCATGCAGTTTGAGAGAGACCAGAAGGTGATCGTCTTCTTCTCAAGTTGCGAGCTGGTGGAGTTCCACTATACCCTCTTCCTCCAGACCCTGCTGAGTGGCTCAGGGGCCCTGGCCCCAGAGCATTTGCCATCCACCTCCACGCCGTTAAAATTCCTGCGGCTGCACAGCGCCCTGGAGCAAGAGGTGAGCCCTGGGCTCCCCGGACCGGGACCCTGCTGGGCCAGGGAAGAGCATGGCTAAAGTGTGCGACCCGCTGGAAGCCACGGAACGTGACACAGCCATGTCCCTGGGCGGGGTGAGGAGCCCCTCGTTTCCTTCACTTCTGGTCCGGGAGCAGGTCTCTTCCACCTGAGAGAGCGCGCGGGCCGGCTTGGCTGGACTCTGCCCCAGCCAGCTGTTAAGGCAACAGAGCACCACTAAGTAGCTGGCACCAGGGAAGGCTTTTGCCTTTTTAGTACCCAGTGTGTAATTAGGGCTTGATGTCTTCAAATTAAGAGCATTAATGGAGCTAAATCGTGGCTCCCATATGGTACTGCTGAGCGTGACTGCTGTCATTGTCAACAAGATGCAGAGCTTTCACTCGGAGCACTCGGGCTGGGGCACCAGGGGCTGCGGGGGCTCTGCGTGGCGAGTATTTTTGAGCAGGAAGGAGAGTGAAACATTCTCTTCATCTTCGGTACTTAGGTAGTAAGCTGCGTTCACTCTCATTCTGCTGCTGGTCACCAAGCCAGCCATTCAAGGAGTCGAGCAGGATGTAGGAGGAGGTGAGCTCGCTGAAACTGTGGCAGGGAGGACAGGCAGGGCTTGAAGAGGGAGCCAGCTTGTCCTAGAGGAGAGGTTACCAGGCAGCTGAGGAAATGGAGAGCCTGAAAGCAGAGGACGGTTTGACTAGAACCACCTTAGAAAAGTCAGAGCGTTTTTAGAGCCAGAGAAGGCCGTCAAGTCTAGCCCCTCTTTTTGTTATTGCTTTTTTGTTTTAATAATTAAGGAAATGGAGGCTCAGAAAAATGAAGTTACTCAAGGTCACTCAAGGACACAGCTTCTTAACACAAGACTATGCCAAATGTCCTGAATATTCCAGCCTTAATGAGTTTTGTAAACTCTTTTGAGTTTTACCTCCAGGTTTCCCAAATCAGTTGAGTTTGTTGATTTCATAATGTAATGCCATTTATGGTTTGTTTTTAACTCAGTTTACTAGTCCTCTAGGTCTCTTTTCTCCAGAGCCATCCTGCAGAGGAGGTGTGAGGGTAAAGAAGAAGCTGAATGTGGGCTCAGGAGGGTCTAGGGACTTGCAGAGGTCAGCAGAAGACCCTGCAGGGAGGGTGTTTCAGACAGGGCATCTCACAGCTGTGTGCGCTGGGGCAGGCTGCCCGTGTCCTGGGCCTGACTGCCATCCACTGGCTGTGTGACCTCAGGGAAGCATCTAACCCTCTGTGCTCGGTGCCCAGGCCTCTAAAGTGGAGAGAACAGTGGTAACAGACTTGTGGAGTTGTGGTGGTTCACTGAGTTAGCGCAGACCGAGTGCTCAGTACATGTCAGGGGCCATCCTTGTTGTTATTCTCTTTCAGAAAAAGTAATTTTTTCATCATTTAATAATTCCTAGTATTTTATTTGTGTTGTCCTGTTTGTTAGGTGTTTAGCCATCACATCCTCCCTGTGAGATGGGTAGGAGGTTGAAGGGAGGGTCTCTGCATTTTGTTTTCTAAACACGAGTGAAGTGTCTTGTCCTGAGGACTAAGCTAAAACCGGGCCCATCACGTCTTCCTGGCTAGTTACCCTGCCCACTGTTCCACGTGATCTCAGTGTGGTCTCCCTGAGTGGCCAACTCAACACTTTACAAGCATCAGAGAGGGGCTGCTGTTGAAGGAGTTGTCTCCTGATGGCCATGCTGAATCCTCAGGGGTCTGGTCGTTGTATTCCTTACTCCACATCTGCATACAGCATGTCCTGCCTTTAAGGTGTTTCATGGGTTCTCAGGAACTTTTTTGGTTTTGACTCCACGGAGAAGCCATGAACTCCCAGGGTTCAGAAACCAGTTCAGCCCTTTACTAACAGCGGATGCACATTAAGAGGCAAGTTCCTTAACCTCTTATGCCTCAGTTTCTCCCACTGGCACGGGGGGTGGTGGCAGTACCTGTGCAGATCGGGTACGTTCAGACACACAGAGCGCAGGCCAGCTCTGGTACCTGGTAGCCCTCAGTAGGAGCCCTCAGAGGGAGCCTCATGATGTTGTATGGTTTGTTTTGAGAGGTGGGATGATTTCATTTTCTTCCTTTGAATTGAAATATTTTTCTCAAGTTAAGACATGGTTCTTAACAATTTTATAATCTTTTAAAAAATAAATTAAAAAAAAAATCTCTCTATAGGAAAGGTTGGTTGCTGTTCATTCTCCAGACCACCTGTAGAAAAGGTGTTAGAATAAATTCTGAGTTGGGACCTCCAAGGGCAGGCACTTGCCTTTGGCACCCCTACTCTTAGTGTTGGCCATCTCTGGAGGGTGTGCCCCTCTCCCTGCATTATCTTAATGAAACGTGCTGCTCTCCATTATTTGCCTCTGTCTGGAAGAAGCCTAGTGCTGTAGGAACAGGGTCTTGTTGGATGATATGAAGAATCCACTTCTTCCTTTTCCTTGGCAAAACCTTTCTGTGCCTCGAAGTGGTTACAATATTAGGAAGTCGGGAGACTTGTGAGAATCTAAGCCCACTGCCTAGCTGGCGTTGAGCTGAGTTATAAAGACCCTATTTTTTCTTGTTTTTGTAGGAAAGAACAGCAGTGTTTCAAGATTTCACGCATTCCAAAACAGGCATTCTTTTTTGCACGGTATGTATCGCTCTGTGCTCCGTGGGAAGGTTGAAAATTGGTGGTGGTGGTGGTGGTTGCAGTTTTTTGTCTCTGGACGGTTTGCCTTGCAGTCAGCGGCCCTACCGGGAGCAGGGATCCTGGGAGCCACTGGGCGTGCTGGTCTCCTTGCCCTCCTGGTTTGTCACCCCACTGCCATGGGTAGCGGGCTGCCACTGCCCAGAAGACTCGGCGATTTGCTCACTAATGGTGGCAGCTGTTGGTCTGAAAATGTGTGAATCTTGGTGATTTCTATCCACCAAGAACTTGTAAATTACAGCTATCGGGAGTAATTAGAGCTGAGAAAGCCTTTTCACAACAAAATCACTCTGCTTGCCTCTGCTCACCTTTTCTTAAAGGAAAATAGACGAGCTTGGACAGATTCTCTGTGCTCTTGTTTAAACCTGCCATTTGCCCTGCAGTTTTCAGAGCCATTTCACTTGGCCTCAGTCTTCACAATTGTGGTTAGCTGGCCTCTCCAGCACCGCTCTGACCTTTTTCCTGCACATCTCTTGTGCTCTTTCAAGCTTGGAAACACACTTTCAACGTCCCCGCTTCTCCAGGGACTCACTTCACCAAAGGTGCTGCTCGCTCCCAAGATTAAAATGCCTTCCCCATGTGTGCCATCTCGAAAGATGTAACTTAATCCGCAGCGGTTGTTTGAGAAATTCGTATCTATACAGTAATGAAATCTTACCGTGGATTTAGTAACCCCGTGAACAAGTGGGAGGTAGAAACAAAGACAGTTGGCTGTTTGAAGGCCTCTCTAGGCCTCACTTACTACAATTACTTTTAAAGGAACCCTCGTTTTCTGTTTAGTTTTGAAGGTAATAGAGATGGTTTTCTTTCTAAATGGAGAGTTTGTGGGCGAGTACAACTTTGTTACTTGTGTGTATGTACATATGATCTACAAGACAGGCCTGCCTGGTTACTTGCTGACGATTCTCAAGTGCGCACGTGTGTGTGTGTGCGTGCATGTGTGTGTGCCCAGCAGTGGTTCCGCTGGCCCTGATGATTCAGATCTTAGAGCAGCAACTGCTGGAACACTTGCCTCCAAAGGAGGTCTGAGTCTGGCCAAGTAGCCCTTGTATTTATGATCCCCATCAAGTCAGATGCTTGTGTTTATCCTAAACCATCTTTACATGCCTGATGTGGTGTAAAGAGAAGATAGGTCCAGACAGTCTACTTGGCACAGAAATTTGTTAAGAATCCTATGTCCCTTGACACTTCTGGAGCCTGACCCCTTCCTTTCCCCTGTGTCCCCACTTCCCTCTTATTCCACATCCTTCAGCCAAACAGGCCCCTCTCTCGGCTCCTTCTGGCCTCAGGGCTCTAGTACATGAATTCCCTCCTCCTGAGACACCCCACCCTGACTTAGACTCACCCCTTCTTAGGTCTCAGCTTCATTGTCATTTTTTCTGGAAACAGAAGCCCCCGTGCTTCCCCATGAGGCATTGCCACGGCACCCTGCGTTTCTTAGTGATGCTCCTCCCAACTGGCCTCAGTGTCTTCCCACCGAACCACAAGCTTGTGAAGACGGGGGCTGTGTGCTGTTTGCAGTCCTATCCCAGCGTCTGGCACAGAGCAGTGTGCAGTAGGCACTGGTATTTGTGGGTTAAATGGGTGGATACTTGGGGATCAGTGTTGAGAATCCCTGATATATATCTTTTTCTAAAGACTGAGGCTGACATTAATATACGTGTTCATTAGGGAATACTACTCAGCCATAACAGAATGAAATCATCCGTTTGCAGCAACGTGGGTGGACCTAGAGACGATCATTCTAAGTGAGATAGGCAGACCGAGAGAGACAGATATGATATCACTTACGTGTAGGGTCTAAAATACAATACAAATGAACGCATTTACAAAACAGACTCACAGAAATAGAAAACAGACTTATGGTTATCAAAAGGGAGTGGGGGAGGGATAAAATAGGAGTTTGGGATTAGCAGATACAAACTTTATATGTAAAATAGATGAACAACAAGTTCTTACTATGTAGCATAGGGAACTATATTCAGTTTCCTGTAATAAACCATAATGGAAAATAATATAAAAAAGAATATATGTGTGTGTACACACACACACACACACACACACGTAAACTGAATTACTTTGCTCTACACCAGAAACTAATACAACATTGTAAGTCAACTGTACCTCAATAAAAAAATAATGAAAATTCAGTTTTACCCATGGGATTCTCGTAAACATTCCTATAAAGGATTGTTTGTGACTTTTTTTTTTAAGTGTTCATTGGGAATAAGTTTATTTTTTCATATCCATGGTGTTATCTGAAGAGTAAACGTTGGAGATCACCTATGTTAAAACAGAAGGCAGCAAGACCCCATGTGTTGGAGTTTGGGTTAGGACTGGAACAAAGTGGTTTCTTTGACCCTTAAGATGCTGGAAATGTCCCTGGTGGGAAATTGTCAAGTCTCCCAAGGTAAGCAAATACAACTGTGTATTTCACAGATGTGGGTGAGCTCCAAGTCTCAAAGAAAACTCCAGGTATTTAAGTCCAGTTTTTGGTTTTTGTCTCTTTCCAGCAGCTCTGTGGAAGCAGAGATCATTTTCTGAAGCGCAGCTCTCGGTGGGGTCACAGCACGTGGTGGCTTTGCTTATTCAGCCTGGCTGCTGCCTGCAGGCAGGGGTGTCAGCTAGATGATGGGCACTGTTGGCTTGGCAACACGCGGCACCCCACACCTCTGCCCCCTACCAGGCCCCAGTGCCATGTGAAAAGCACCCTCTTGCCATCATCTGATTTCTCTAAGCCCCTCAGTGTTCATTTGCTGGTCCAGGTCGTGTTCAGTATGCTGAGCCTCTACCAGTCTCTTCTTTATTCTGCTTGAAGAAATGACTGGAAAAGAGCCGGGTGGGGGCTCGTTTCCCTCCATTTCTAAGCCAGGATGCCAGCCCGGGTCCCCGATGATATGAAGTTCTTCATTCCTGCTCAGTCTTCCTCCTTCTTCTGCCACGTGTGGTCGCTGTGGCCTGAAACTTGGGGCGTCTGAGACTCGCTGGCTGTGATAGGTGGTGCCTGGGTTGGGGAAGCGTTGTCACTGCGTCTTCGGCAGCGGTCTTGCTCACCAGGCTCTGACCGCTCGGGGAGCCTCCTGGGTGCTAATGAGCAGTGGGGCCACAGGACAAGGCAGATGGAGACTCACGTCTTCACATAAAGGAGACCCATGTTGTTAACTGTTGCGTGGAGACTTTCCGCCTTTGTACCGTCTCTCTTGCCATTTTGATTTTTCCCAAGATTCTTTTAACAAGGCCAAAAGGCTGAATGTCTTGTGTGAAAGGTTGGGAATTCTGGTGTAACCACACGAAAGCTCACAATTCTGCTGTTTCCTTTTCTTCTAGAAAGTACCTTCCTACTCTCCATTCCCCTCCATTGTATTTTTTCTGTGGTGAAGGAAGTTAAGGGTGTGTGTGTCTATGTGTTTAATTATAAACATCTTTAAAGCAAGGACTGTCTTAATTTCATGAAGTCTTTTGGGACCTGATACATGACTATATAACATGAGTTCTCGGTACACATGTGACCGCAGTGGCGTGGAGTCTGGGCAGAGGTGAAAGGATACTTGGGCAGGAGAGACCAATCTGAAAAAGAAGAGTTCTTACATACTTGGAATGTAATTCTGTGTAATTTTCTAGCTTTTTCTAGAAAACTGGATCTAAAGAAGCCAAGGTAAGGAGGGAGCAAAGTACTAGCAGGAAGGAGTCATTTGAAAGTTCAGAGTCCACTTTCCTCAATGAAATTAAGAAATCAGAAGAACCAGACAGAGGAGATGGGCTTACCTTCATGCTAATTCCTTTGGCTCATAGTGAAGCATTTACCCGAAGCCAGAGGTTTTGAACATCACTGTTAAATCGAGCAGTTGGGAAAGAGAAACCCCAGTATGTGACTTCTGGTTTTAGGGCTGATGGGTGGCCCTCCCTGGTTGTCCCTGGTGGTACCCAGTTATGTGGCCTTCTCCACGCCCCCCCTCCCCTCGCCCGGCAAGGATAGGCCCTTTCGGCTCCACCCGCGTCGCTGCTGAGCCTCTCTTGGAGTGTGTGTGGTTGTCCACACGTGCCTTATTTTTCAGAAGAGACCTAAAGCACCCGTGCTTCTCTCCTTCATCTGCTCTCTCTCCCTCTTTTTTCTTGAATCACACCATTAGGTCTCTGGACTTCTTAATTTCCTTTCCTCCTGGGAAATTTCCACAGTGCCAGGTGGCCAGGAGACAAAGGATGCTTCTACATGTCCCAAGAATGTCCCTTCGCTGTCCCCAAGAAACGGAGACTTTCTGGGTTTTCTCTGGCCTATGCCTCTTAGGTGAAGTTTATCTTTTCCGCTCGTATTTCATCCCTGTTCATGGCAAGATCATTTGGAGACGGTCGGCTGTTGACTCAGTTACGCTAACTCATGTTGCCAGATTTCTGGCGGCTCCAGCCAAGCTCTCGCGCCTCTGACAGCTTCTGCGCGCTCTCCTTCCCCCTCTGATTACGCAGCCCAATCTGTCACCTGGACGACGGGGGCCCGGAACCCGCTGATGGCTTTCCACACACGGCAGTAATGACTTCTGGCAGGCCGGGAAGGCAGCAGAGGCGAATTTGCTGCGTCCCTTGCTCAGAGAGCCACAGGCCCCCTCTCTCTGTTAGTAAAAGCACTTTGTGAGGTTCTTGGGTAAATAAATGAGTCATTTTAATCCAACTGACAGGCTGGCACCTGAGCAAGCTGCCTTCCATCTGTACCCCTTGGTCTCGTGGAGGCAGCCAATTGTCAGCCCACGGCCTTCAAGGCCTCGCCCGCGAGTGTCTTTCAGAACTGACTTTAGTGATTCTTTCGTCTGAATTAGGTTAAAGGAATATAGGTGGGTTGGATCTTAAGTTCTGAGGGCGGGCACAGAACTGGAGTCTCGGCTACGTCTTGTGCAGGTCAGAGTCTCCTGGTCTGGTCTGGTCCTGCTACAGCATCCGGGAGGATGGAGCCGTCTCCCCCTCCTCCACGGTCCTCTACCCACATCGGGTGACAGGCTGTGAGCTGGGAAGAGAACCCAGAAGCTTTGACAGCCCCACCTCTTTGCCTGCATGCCTGTTCCTACTTCATCACCAGCCAGAACACTCAGATCAATGATTCTCAAGACACTTCATGTCCACTGTCTCACTGGATCATCACAGCAACTTGGGGAGATAAATCAATTGCAGCCATTTTATAGGTGGGTAAACTGAGGCTTGGAGAGCAGAGTTGACTTGCCCAGATTGGATGGCTGCCTCGGTGGTCCTGGAGTCCAGTTCTCCCCGTTCGTCCCTCCGACCCTCAGTGTAGCCCTGGCCAAGACTGCCAAGAATTGCTGAAGGAAACAGCAGGGTTGAGTCCAAGCAGTGGCTGGCTGTGAGGTGACCCCTCCCCAACACCCAGAGTCATGGGAAGCGGAAGCCTCTCAGCCTGGTGTCCTGGGCTGGCTCGCCCAGCCCGAGTGGGAGAACCGTGAATGGTCTGATGGCGGTGGCTGCCAAGCCCCCCGACTCACTGATTCAGTGTGTTTGTGCTCGGAGTGATTTTCCTGAACGTCACATGCTATGTGAGAGTTCCATCTGTGTTTCTTAGTTGGATTTACTAAACCGATGAGTATTAAATTTTTTACAAAGCCTGTCTTTAAATCTCAGACAGCCATTGTCGCCATGCCTCTCCCACTGCAGAGTGCCTAAATGAAATAAATCATTTCTTCACGAGAGCTTTGCAGATTTAAGAGCCTGACAGTTTCTCTAAAGACAGTGACTGGTTTGTGTCGAGAACACTCTGAGTTGTGTTCTCAGAGGCATTGGCCCCGGAACATCCGCCTTCAGCTTTCAGGGCACCTGGGAGCTGTCAGGAAACACTTCCTGGGTGGTTGACGCACTTCTACTACATGAAACATCTACGTAACACCCACAAATGCAGCCTCTTCCACCCTTCAGAGGGGACTGCAATCCAGGTGGGATTCAATCAGCAAGAAGGCAGGCCGCCCTGACCTGCCCACCAGTATCGTTCTGGTTGCTCAGGTGACGGGGAGTGTCTTCCTCTGGCCCTGCTCTGACCCTGGAAGATCAGGGAGTGATGTTTTAATGTGGTTCTTGCAGAACTTTGCATTGAGTTGGCTTTTAAGAAACTTTATAGGGATATCCTTGGTGATCCAGTGGTTAAGACTGCCCATCCAGTGCAGGAGGTGCAGGTTCAGCCCCTGGTCGGGGAACTAAGATCCCACATGCCATATGGTGTGGCCAAAAAAAAATAAAAGCTGCTTTATATTCAAGTAAATCCTTAGTGATACTGAAAAGTGAGGGGAGAGGCAGAAGAGCTGTCCTTTACAGAAGGGTGCCAGTCATGAAATGGAAGCGGTCGTAGGCTTAGGAAGCCCTCGTCTGGTAGCCATCAGGGTATCAACTGATAGAGGCAAGCGGCCTCGACCAATGCAAAAACCACTGGGCAGAGGGTTCTGGGAAACAGTCTCAGGGTTTCCCTCACTCATCACAAGGAGAAAGGGCCCTCCTCGAGGGAGGGGGAGGGTGGCCGCCACCTGCTGCGGCGACTGAGCCCAGCTTCCCCACATAGGACAGACTGTGTCTCCTGAGGTCAAGTGCTGGGTGGCACACCCCACCCTGGTGGTGTCCTTCTGCGAGAACGCTCTACCTGAATCTTGCCTCAAGGAGTCAGACAAACTCCAGATTCTGGGATGTGCCTCCAGACAGCTGGACTCCTCAAAAACTGTTATAAAAAAAAGTAAATGTTAAGGGCAGGGATACACCATTCTAGGTTAAGGAAGGCTGTCGTTCAGTCGCTAAGTCGTGTACAACTCTTTGTGACCCCATGGACTGCAGCACGCCAGGCTTCCCTGTCTTCCACTATCTCTTGGAATTTGCTCACGTTCAGGTCCATTGAGCCGGTGGTGCTATCTGACTGTCATCCTCTGCTGCCCTCTTCTCACGCATCAGCCTTGTTGTGGCGACGGGGCTTACATAACTCAGTGAAGCTATGAACCATGCCATGCAGGGTGCCCCAAGACGGACAGGTCATAGTGGAGAGTTCTTACAAAATGTGGTCCACTGGAGGAGGGAATGGAAACCACCCCAGTATTCTTGCTGCGAGAACCCCATGAACAGTACAATAAGGAAGGCTAGATGGCTGTAATAAAAATAGAACACAGTGATCTAGGCTTTTAGTCCAGGGTTAGGGAAGGAAAACGATTAAGGTTGGTGCAAAAGTAATTGCAGTTTTGCATTGTTGAACTTTGCTCTTTGATGTTGGGATGCATTCTTAAGTAAATGTAACGTTATACATCATTTTAATGTGCATTTCTCACTTTATGTTTTTTCTGCTAATGACACTACTTGCGTATTTTATATTTATTTTAGACTAGGGCGATGTTGTTAGACAAAAAGCAAATTCAAGCAGTTAAGAATCTTAATTCAAGTTCAAAATAGGTCATAAAGCAGCAGAGACAAGTTGCAGTCAACAATGCATTTGGCCGAGTAACTGCTGACTCATGTATAGTGCGGTGATGGTTCAAGATTCTGCAAAGGAAACGAGAGCCTTGAAGATGAGGAGCACAGTGGCCGGCCATCAGAAGTTGAAAACGACCAATTGAGAGGATCTTCAAAGCTGATCCTCTTAAAACTACACAAGAAATTGTGGGACAACTCACTGTCGACCATTCTATGGTCATTAGGCATTTGAAGCGAATTAGAAAGGTGAAAATGCTTGATAAGTGGGTCCCTCATGAGCTAACCCCAAATCAAAAAAAATTAATCATTCCGAAGTGTCATCTTTTCTTACTGTATGCAACAGCAGTGAACCATTTCTTGATTAGATTCTGACGTATGACGAAAAGTAGATTTTATATGACAACTGGTGATAACCAGCTCAGTGGTTGGACAGAGAAAAAGCTCCAAAACACTTCCCAAAGCCAAACTTGCACCGAAAAAAGGTCCTGGTCACTGTTTGATGGTCTGTTACTGGTCTGATTGACAACTTTCTGAATCCCAGTGAAACCATTCCATCTGAGAAGTATGCTCAGCGAATTGATGAGATGTCCAGAAAACTGCCATATCTGCAGTCAGCATTGGTCAACAAAAAGGACCCAGTTCTCTGCAATAATGTCCGCCCACACATCACACAACCAACACTTCAGAAGTTGAACAGATTGGGCTACGGAGTTTTGCCTCATCCGCCATGTACACTTGACCTCTTGCCAACAAACCACCACTTCTTCAAGCATTTCAGCAAGTTTTTGCAGGGAAAACACTTCCACAACCAACAGAAGGCAGAGAATGCTTTCCAAGAGTTTGTTGAATCCCGAAGCACAAATTTTTACACTACAGAAATAAACAAACTTATTTCTCATTGGCAAAAATGTGTTGATTTCAGTGGTTCCTATTTTGATTAATAAAGATGTGTTTGAGCCTAGTTACAATGACTTAAAATCACAATTACTTTTTCACTGACCTATTATAAAAATCATCTTAGGTACAGATTGTGAAACTTGAAGATGGGCTGATTACTGGAAAATAAAGTTATTCTAAGTTTCTTGGGTGTGCCCACAGTGTTGCGACTGGTAGGAGAATGTCCTCTCACTGAGGTGATCTGTGCTGAGGTTTGAGGGCCGAGATGTCATCATGTTTGCAACTTCCTTTCGGGGGGTTCTGAAAAATGTGACTGTACAGAGAGGAAAAAACAGATGTGACAGTTTAGCAGTTGGTGAATCGGGGGGAAGGGTTGACAAGTGTTCGTGGTACTATTCTTGTGGGTTTTTTGTAGGTTTAAATTTTTCTATAATAAAAATGGGGTTAATAATATATACATTCATTGTCAAAAGAAAAATGAAGCAGACAACACAGGAAACTGCAAAGAGTGGAAGTGAAAGCCACTCAGTCGTGTCCGACTCTTGGCAGCCCCATGCACTATGCAGCCCATGGAACTCTCCAGGCCAGAACACTGGGGTGGGCAGCTGTTCCCTCTCCAGGGGGTCTTCTCAACTCAGGGATCAAACCTAGGTCTTCTGCACTGCAGGTGGATTCTTTACCAGCTGAGCCACAGGGAAGGCCAAGTATACTGGAGCGGTAGCCTATAATGCCCCCAAGCCTCTGGACCCGGGGATAACCACAGCTGACAGTTTGGTGAACCTCCTTCCAGGTGTTCTTGGAGTGTCTGTCCGTCTGTCCATTTATCCATCTGCCTAACGTCTTCTATGTATTTCTTTGGGTGCTTCAGCCCCCTCATAGTTGCAGCGCGTAGAATCTTTGCAGGACACGGACTCTCTAGTTGTGGCCTGCAGGCTAGTTGCCCCATGGGATGTGGGATCTTAGTTCCTGGACCAGGGATTGAACCCGCATCCCCTGCATTGTAAGGCAGATTCTTAACCACCAGACCACCAGGGAAGTCTTCTATTTTTATTACCCTCCTTTTTGTTCCCTGGATTTTTTAGCTGAAGAAAGACTGTTGTTCTTTAGAATAAATACCCCGCATCCCGCATTTGCCTAGTTGTGTCCTTAAGGTGCTGTTTACCTTGTTCTTCCCTCCCCGCAGTAGGTGTGGACATTCGTTTAGATTCCAGTCTTAGGATTTTGTTTGTGTTTTGGCAAGAATATGTCATGGGTGACGCTCTGTCCTTCCTGTTGCATGACAGCAGCTTGTCTTCCTTTTTAATTGCATTGAAACATGGTCTCAGGGTTAAAATTATAAGGGCCTTAACGGCGTACAGGACCCATCCTGGTCCCCTCCCCCCCGTTCTCTTCTTTTCCCTGTAGCTCACTATTTTGATAAGCTTTGGGGTTTTTCCCTCCAGTATTTCCTTTTGAAATATGAGCCCAGTATATTTGTATTTTCTCCACTCCTTATGCAAAAGCATACTGTTTGCACTCAAAATGTAGCCCCGACGTTCTCCATATCAGTGTGGTGGTGCCTCCATCTTTTTGTAGCTCTGTTCTGTGTGGTGGTTATTGCCATGTTTTATTCAGCCTGTCTCCTGCTGGACACTGGGGTGTTCACCAGACCAGCAGTCATAAGCAGTGCTGAAATGAATAGCCTTGTGCATCGGTCATTTACATTTTCACCAGTGTACCTTTGGGATGGATTTCTAGAGGGGAGATCGCTCTGGGTCAGAGGGCAAGTGCATGTGTAATTTTTCTGGATATCCCCAGATTCCTCGCCATTTTGCATTCCCACCGTGTATACGGGACACAGCATCTTCTTTGATGGCGGAACCGTGCAGTGTAATTTGGTCTTGGAAAAGAGCAGACTTGGGTGGGCGGGCTACCCTCTGCTTGTTAGCTTTGTGTCCCTGGACAAGTTACTTAACCTCTCTGAATCTTGGTTCCCCTCTGTTTTGAGGCGTTATTTTGACGATGAGTCTAGATGACGCAGGTACAGTGTTCTCATGTACGGCGAGTGCTCAGAGCCTGCTGCCTGGGGCTGCTCTTGGTGTGGCTTGCCCTTGGAGGTGGATGCTGGCTGTGTGTTTACTGCCAAAGATGGAAAGATTCCCATTTTCCAGTCTCCCTGCCAGAGTGGCCAGACATACCAGAGAGCGGAGTCTTTGCTCTTGAGACAGTGGCCAGCTCAAAGGAAAAAAGCAGTCTCCATTGCTTTTATACTTTGTGTCTGTTTAAATCTCTGGCCGGTGTTCTGATTGTAACCACCTATCAGAAGAGGGAGCATCGTTCGGTCCTTCCTGCTCTCCAAGGCCCATGAGCAGCGTCCTCGGTCAGTGACTCTGGGGCTCACCCCCATGAGGACGTACCTCGGGGTGACCTTCCAGAATCCTGCCTCAAAGCACATTATCGCTCAGCATTGCTGATAAGACCAGGCATGGGCAATAACCCATGACCGTGTTCACCATAAAGGGGTATTTCAGATAAAATGTAAAACATGCCAGCAGTTCTCTGAATTCTTAACACGACACAGCAGCCCGTGACTCGTTCCAGTTCTCCGGTCTGCGTGCAGGTGATACTTTGCAGTGAAGTGGGTTGTGGCTGCCTCACCACAGGTTCAGTAGAACTCATCCCTAAAGCAGAATTTTACCCACAGGTGGACACCAGTGGGTTCCTGAAGTTGTATGCACGCCTGTGCACATTCCCAGGGATGAGCCCTCAGTGTTTGCACTGGATCATCAAATGGGCCCAGGACCCCAAAAAGGTTGAGAAACTCCATCCTAAGCCATGTTTTGTTCTTTTCTGTTTTGAAGGATATTGCAGCTCGGGGCTTGGATCTCCCTCAAGTCACATGGATTGTCCAGGTAACCTCTCTCGTTGTTATCGCGCAGGCTTGAGGCCGGAACCTACGATCATGAGTAGATGCTTTGGCTCTAAGTAGAGTAATTATTAAGATCCTCTTGGGTGTTGCCTGGTCCCCAGGCAGCCACCAGCCTGATCTGCACCATTCTCCTGCTGTCTCTCCTTACCCCAGCCCCCCGACCACCACAGCTCAGCCTCCAGGCTGCACAGCTGCGGGAAGGAGGGGCGGGCTCCCCAGCCCCCAGACAAACGCGTGTCACACCCCGAGTTTCAGCACTCTGAAAATAACGGGAACCACTGGGCCCCTGGGAGGCCTCGTTGTGTCAGGAAGACAGTTGGCTCAGCTGTCCTGAGAGCTGCGGTGCACACTGACCTGCGGGGGCAATTAAGGCCCTGACAGCATCTTACGCAAACCTCCGGCCTTCGCCGCCTTGCCAGAGGGTACGGGCGTTAGCCCTAGAGCCTGGTGGTTTCAGTTTTGTTTTTTCTTTTCATTAGTCTGCAGAGTGGTATTTTTAAGCCCTTCTGTGAGAGGGCCAGGGGGCACATGCCCTGTTTACGTGAGTCATAGTTGATTCACATTTTAGTGGAATTGCAGGATTGTCACTGGCTAGAGATCTGCTCTGCTCACCGCACACAATGACTTTGCGACCAGAGGCATTGTGTCTTCTCTCCTGCCGGCCACAGGGCAGATGTGAAATAGGAAGGATGATTTTAATGTGTGGGAGACGAGCCACATAGAGTTGATCATTGAGTGCCCCCCTGTAATTGTGGGTATGGATTAGTTTAGTATGCCTGGCCTGCCACCGTGGTCATCTCAGCCCATGGTGTTTGAGCCGGGTAGCAGCAAAGGACAAAAGGGCAGAATGAGTGCAGGGTCAGTTAGCGTTAATGATGACCAGTTACTGCCAGGGAGCATGCCCGTTCTGCTGAATTCGAGCATTTGCCTGTCTCCCGGGCCAGGAACGCTGTCCACAGGAGCAGAGTGTGTCCCTTTGGAAGGGAACCTACCTCTGAATCCGCCTGCAGCCCCGCTTCACGGGGACTGGGGGGCCTGCAGCGAGGCGCTGGGACCCGATCCCTCTATACCGTGTGCGCCATCTTCTGTGCCCGCAGCCCCACTGCTCTGTCTCTCGAGGAAGTAGGCCAAGGTCGTGCGGCCATCCTGCCTGCATTCTCACCTTGCCCAGTCACCTCCGTGAAAAGATGCAAATAGGAAAGCGAGGAGACCTGTGGAGAAGTGAAATTAAAAAGGAGATATTGGGACGGGAAGATGTCTCGTTTATCTGAAACTTGGCCACTGTTCCTGTTGGCGTGTTGGAGCCTTGTTATTTCCAATGAAGCCGGGAGTTTCAGGGTTGAGTGACTTCTCCTTGTGATGGTGGTGGGGTAACCATAGCACCAGGATTTAATTCTTGGGATACCTGGAGGCAGGTGAGGGGTATTGCACTTCCAATTAATGGCAATCCCTTGATCTGTGAATGCCTTCATTTTCGTGCCCCTCTTTTAGTACAACGCTCCGTCTTCACCTGCCGAATACATCCACCGGATTGGGAGAACGGCCCGGATTGGCTGCCATGGGAGCAGCCTGCTCGTCTTGGCTCCTTCGGAGGCAGAATATGTCAACTCGTTGGCTTCTCACAAAATCAAGTGAGTCAGAAACCTGAACGGGGTTTCCGCTGATCTCTCCTAATTAACTTTCTGTCGCTTCTTACAGTGGCTGGGCCTTGTAAGCTGACGAAGAGCCATTAACCCTTGTGATCCCTCAATGAGTCCCAGGATAGCCAGTGGCAAAGACTAAAACCCTTCATGCCGCCAGCACATGACAGCTCTCCCCGCGTTGCCGCTCCGAGTCAGGGAATGAGCGGTTGCACTCCGTCTCTCTTTCAGGGAGAGGTCTGCACTCCATCGCTCTTGCTGTGAAGTGAGTGTGCACCACCCTCCCAGCCAGCTCCCCGAGGTCTCTTATAGTCACTGAGTTTTGTCTCCTGCAGTTCATTAACGTTTTGGACTTTAGAGGTGATTTATCTGTGAGAAAAATGATGCTTTGGACTCATCACTTTCCCTCCTCCTGGAAAGTGTGCCAAGAGAGGAAACCGTTCCGAGCGGGTGAATTATTGTACACCCCACATTTGGGGGCAAGGGCGCCCAGTCAGATGGCAGTGTCTCACATCCCCCAGCGTGAAGCCCCAGTCCCCCTCCCTCCGCCTGGGTTGGGGACCCCATGGGGCTCGGCAGCTTGGAACCTGGGCCGGGGGCTTCCATCCAACCCTGATCTTCCTGAACAAGGACAAAGATGGAGGGCAGCAGCTCAAGCTGGCCAGGCGATCCTGATGAAAGCAGGAAGTGTTGACCTGGGCCCTAGAGACGAGGTGGTTTTGTCACGTTTTCTGTAAAATCTCCAGCACCTGGAGTAATAGGCCCTCAAAATGGGCTTCAAAACGCATGTGTGAAAAACTCACACTCATCTACTTAGGTTCATGCATTTCCTCTGCTCAAAGCACAGTGATGCCAAGAGCATGTTTGGAGCACAAGTTGGCAGCCCAGTGCACGCTGGGCACGAGAGTGGCCGGCCGCTGTGACGTCATGCGGTGATGCGGTGCACAGCGTAGCTCACTGGAGGGTCGTGTTCCTGGGTGGCTTCCTCGCCCAGCCTGTGTTTTACGTAGCAAGGCTTTTCCTCTTGAAGTGCAGGACTGGGAACGCCGTCACCTCGCCATCTGCACTGACGTGCCCTGGCCGCCCTCTTGGACGGGAGAACTGTGCGTGGCTGTCCCCACGGGGAGCACCCCACTCCCCGCCCCGCGTCTCAGCCAACTGCAGCACTCTCAGCACTGTCAAGGTTGCCGGTGTGATGGTTCATGGGGTGCAGCTTCCTCAGAAAACACGCTCCCCACGCCTCAGGATTGGGGAGGCCGGGACCTGCCCCGATGGGTCCAGGGGGTCACGTCAGGAGAGTCCGAATGAAAGTTTGAGCTTTCCTCTCGGTTCTCTCATCTCTTACTGTCAGGTCAAAGAGTGGTTTTTGTTTATTTCAGAAAGGCGCGCGTCTTTTCCCTTGTGAGAAAAGACTACTACTTCTGCTACCCCTGGCTATTTTGTGGGTGAGCTCTAGTCACCCTGAGTGTGATCGGGTCTGCTGCTGTGGTACTGCCGAGCGTTGTTACACGTGCCGGTTTCTGTTCAAGGCAGGGCTGTCTGCGGAGGAAGTGTATGCAGACTGTTTCTTTGACTTCATACAATAAAATTAAATCTAATAAGTCATTCCAAAGTGTGCTGTGGGAAAAGGCAGACTTGAAGATTTTTGAAATCCAAAAGGTACACATCTAAATATCAAAAAAAAAAAGGAAGAGGAAGGAGTATGTGCCTATTTGGTGCCTGAGGACCTGAGAGCCAGGCGGTGGGATGCTGGGGTGGCTGATGAATTACAGGGAAAATTCAGGAAGGCAGGCGGCAGCAAGGGCCATCACAGCAAATTGCCACCCACCTCCACGCCCCCAGTGCCACGGAACTGGCCCTGACAACATACTTCAGCAGAGGGAGCGAGAGACCCGGGCCATGCCGCCTCTGAGTGGATACTCAGAAGTTCGTCTTTGCACCCTTGTGACTTCTTGGTATTTGCCAACTTCTTCACTTTTCCCCACTTCTCCTTTGAACGTTTTTCTAATGAAAGTCACCGTAGGTTTATTAAAATGGGAAAGCTTCCTCGAAATGCGTGTCTCTTAGATCAGGCTTAAGAAAGACAGTTCCTTGAATTTATCCCGCGCTCTCTCTCCAAAGCGAGGTGGGGGTGACTCAGGGCTGTTGATAGAACCATACATAGGCAGAATCGATTTGCTCTGTTCCTCAGAAGTAGTGGCGTCTTAGACAAGGAGGAGGCTCTTTCACACTGTGAACCTCTCCGGGCCAGCCCAGGCTCCTGCTCACCTCGGGTAAACAGTGCTCCACCGCAGCCCACGAGCGGCGCCCGGCTACACGACAGTACTCCCGTATGCCTGAGGAAACTGCCCCTTCCTCTGGCATTGTGGTTCTCTGTATCCCTGGTGGTGAACAACGCTGTATCTGCCTTCTTTCTCCTCACTTCAGGATCTGACCCCAAGTTTTTACATTGCTTTTCCTTTTGTTTTCTTCCTCTTCTTTTTTTTTTTTAATAGAGGCAAGGCAGCTGGACAAAGGGAAAGACAGGACTGGGCTCCAGTTTTTACTTTGCTCCAGCTTTCCAGGCATGAATAAGAGGCAAATTCAATAGCCATAACATTTTTCTCCCACGTGAAAAAATAGATTTTCCAGGAAACTATGAACAGTTTCCCCAGCTCCTACCCTCTCTGCATGTACCTCGCCTTCTCGGGTTGAGTCTTAACTGCCGTGAAAAGATTTCCTGAATCTGGCAGCCGAGAAGGAGTGGTGCGGGCTGGGGACTGAGGGCGTTTTGGGGAAGCGGTGACACAGCGCAGGTACATCGCTGTCAGAGACGTGACGTATTCATTCATAGCTTTGTCAGAGTCACCTTTTGGAGGGAGTGGGGGTTGTCTTCTCTCTCAGAAGAGGTTGCCATTCACATTCTAATTTGCTGTTAAATTTTGAAAAAAAACAAAACATACAAGAAAAGCATTTTTCCTTTTTTGGCTGCGCTGAGTCATTGTGGCACGCAGGCTTTTCTCTGCGCCTCACAGGGTCTTCTTTAGTTGTGGCCCCAGGGCTGAATTGCCCCGTGGCATGTCGGATCTTAGTTCCTTGACCAGGGATCGAACCCACGCCCCCTGCATCGGAGGGAGGCGGATTCTTAACCACTGGACCACCAGGGAAGCCCCGAAAGTCATTTATCTTTTTAGAATCTGTTTTCCTGCCCTAGAACTCTTCCTTCCCTCTCCCTTCTTCCCTGGGAAGTCTGTTCTCCTTGTCTCTGCCTCAGGACTCTGCTCTGTGCCCTTCTTCAGGACAAAGGCTGGGGCCTTCCAGAGCCAAGGGGGACAGTGTGCTGTCCAGACTCCCCCAAGAGGCTGCTTGCAGCATCTCATCCTGGCTCCTCGTGGCTCCCATTCACAGTGAAGCCTGAGTTCTGGTTTCAGCTGTTAGCCCATAACTCTATACATTTGCCAGAGGTCATTTGGTTCTCACCCTTGAGTAATTCAGGGATGACAGTCAGGAAGGTCCCTCGGGGTAGATTAGGACAGAGTTCTGGCGCTGTCAGCGGGAGACATTGGCCACCTGTTCACTTTCAGGCGTTTGTTTACCCGACTAAGGGTCTTCAGCCACCTCCTTTATCGAAAGGGACTGTCGGAAATGTTTTTTTGGCTTGTTGCCTTCTGCTCAAGTCCAGGTAATATGTCAATAAGCAGGCCTCTGTAGTTTTCCAGATTTATTAAGAAATAATGATGTGATCCCCATAAAAGAGATTCTAAACGTAGCCTATGTACATGTATCCGGGAGGATGAGAATTGGTGGTAATGTCACCCTTCTGTCCCTCTAATGTCATAGAGTCCCCTTCCTTCCGAATTCCTGAAAGGTTAGGAAAACATTCCCTTTCCTGTGACCAAGTGTCACTTCTCCTTTATATCTGGTTAGCCAGAAGAGAGGCCAATATTATGCATCACAGTTGATAGAATAATGTTTCTGGAAGAATAAAAAGCTTACCTCTATATGTCCTTCTTTTTACAGCGTTTCTGAGGTGAAGATGGAAGACATTTTGTCTGTTCTGACAAAGGATGATTGTTTTAAAGGGAGACGAGGGGGAGGCCAGGTGAGTTTCATTGCTGACTATGCTTGCTGCTCACAGACGTGACTCATCTCCTGGTGTGGGGAGGCAGCGACTCTGAGTACTGGGCACTCCCTACCACTGGCGAGTAAAGTGTGTGTTTTCGGGACCATGAACATTAGACGAGGCCACATCTTGCTGGCGTTTCTCTCTCTTTGCTTCTGGATGCATTTGCTGGCCCATCCAGTTAATGGGCCCCCGTCCGCCCTGGGTGTCTGCCAGGCGGCAGCAGTCTCCCCAAAAGGAGGGCTCGTCCCCGGCCAGAAAGGTTCTGGAGGCAGCAGCGCTCCATGCTCAGCCCTGGTGGTCCCCCTCCAGCTTACCCACACGGACACCTGGCCTGCCCCATCCACCCAGGACCGCGTGGAAAAGCAAATATCTCAGAACCTCCTTTCAGACACACTTAGTTCATCCATTTTCTAACGTGTGCTATACGCAGAGGAAGAGTAAAGTTGAGGTCATTAGCAAGAAGAATTTTTATCGTCTGAGCACTTCCATATGGAGATCCTGAGCAGCACAGGCCTCCCCGGACAGCCTTTCCTGCTTCTTTCTGAGGCCTCCCCCTGCTCGGAAGCACTTCCACTCCCCTCTACCACGTTACTAGGTCTACCACCTAGACTTGTGTGTGTGTATCTGTGTGTGTGTAGTGTTGCTCTGTATAATTTTGTCCATGAAATTTTAATATTTGGATATTTTTGCATTTCTACCCCGATGCCTGTGGATAGACTGGAAAATCGGAGCCAAATAGGTGAAGTTTAAGAGTCTCTTTTGTGCGTTAGTACATGTATTTATTTGGATCAGTATTCTCTCCGAGGCAAGGAGTCTGTTTGCCTGACCCCGATTTAAGTTGTCCTGTTCCAGAGAGAACCTGCAGAAGTGCACTAAGGAGAGGAGAGGAGCAGATGTCTGTTGCCCAGCGTGTGTTCTGGGCCTGGCTCTGTGCTGATGAGCTCTTCCCACACTTGGTCCCGTCTTAGCCTCTCAGCAGCCCACAAGGCGGGTGTTACTCTCCCACTTCATAGATGAGAAAACTGAGGCTTAGAGAGCTGAAGGAATATCCGTGAGGGTGCACTAATAATTGTGGGTCCTTCTGGTGTGAAAGCAGGCCACCTGTCCTTCACGGGATACCAGCAAGCCTCCATTCAGTATTAATTAGGCAAGTAAATGAAACTAAAATGCTTTCTAGATTGGGTAACGTTAGCTGTTTTCATGGCTTCCCTGGTGGTTCATTGGGTAAAGAATCCACCTGCGAATGCAGGAGACGCAGATTCAATCCCTGGGTTGGGAAGCGCCCCTGAGAAGGCAGTGGCAACCCATTCCAGTATTTTTGCCTGGAGAATTCCATAGACAGAGGAGCCTGGTAGGCTACTGTCCATGGGGTCACAAAGAGTTGGACATGACTGAGCAACTAAGCAGCTGTGTTCATAGAGGTGAAATTTGGGCAGTAAATGGTACCACAGCAACAATCCCCATGAACAAGAAAAGCTATTAAGGACTTGGTTGATCAACCTGTTATATTAAGTGATATTTCACTACAGAGGGTCTGGCCCCCCCAGGCCTTCAGGCCATCCCATAATAATAGACTGTTGTCGTGGGAACTGGCTGGAAACTATAGAGACTCATGGGTCTTGGCACACTTCTCTGTTCTTTAGAAACTACTGCAAATTCTAGTTAGGGGGCAGGGTTTATTTTCTGTTTTTCCAGATGTTTCCACAGCTGTGTAATTACAGCCCCAGGACAGCTCTGTGGGCTGAGCAGGGGCACCCGGGGAGCTGTCTGAGGATGGGATAGCCCAGTGGTCAGGAGCACGGCCTTTGGGCCTGAATCCTCATCTCACCAGCTGTGTGGCTTCGGGCCAGGACTAGACCTTAGGGTCAGTTTCTTCCTGTGTACAACTGAGATAATTTTAGTTTTCTTCTCAGAAGGAGATTGAAGAATTGAGTGAAAAATAACCCAAGAGTTCCAACACAGGGACTGAAGTGTATTTATTATTATTATTATTATATCACATCAGTTAGCAGCACAAGCATATATGGAATTGAAGCTCAGACTCATTGACACGAAGCCCAGTGCCTTTTTTTTGCAGTTTCACACTAAGTGGAAAATTAGCACTTGGCTTCCCTGGTGGCTCTGATGGTAAAGAATCTGCCTGCAATGTGGGAGACCTGGGTTCTGTCCCTGTTTGGGGACGACCCCCTGGAGAAGGGAATGGCTACCCATTCCAGTATTCTTACCTGGAGAATTCCATGAACAGAGAAACCTGGCAGGCTACAGTCTATGGGGTCATAAAGAGTCAGACACGACTGAGCGACTTTCACTTTGACCGTTCTCCGGAACGAAGAGCAAGCAGCAAAATTAGTGAAGGAGATAGTGAAGGTTTCAATAACCTTGTCTTCACTTACACTGTTGCCAGGACTGGCTCTGGTTTCAGTATTTATCCCCTAAGCACAGCCCAGTTCTGTCCCGGGTGCTGATGGTCCTGTGTCTCCGAGTATCTCTGGGGAGGCTGTGGACGGGCACAGGGCGCCTCCTGTAGGACTCTTCCCCAGAGCAAGAGAACCTTCCTCTGCTCTCTCGGAAACAAGCCATTCTGTAAACATCCGCCCTGTGGCTGGCGGCCCTAGTTCCTCTCCCTAAGCCTTTTCTATGGCTCGAGACCAGCCTGGAAGGCTAGCTGGGGCTTGAGGAGCCCTCCTGAGATGGTGGGTGGGAGGCGGGGCCCAGAGTCCAACAGGCTCGGACCCGAGTCCTGGCTTCACAGTCAGTCATTCTGCAACCTGGGGCAGATCCTCCCCAGCCTGGGTTTCCCCCCTGGAGAAGGAGGACGTCTCTAGTACCTGTCCTGCCAGGCCACTGTGAGGTTTAAATAAAACAACACACGGAGCACTGTGGGTCATGTGAGCTCACCTCCGCCCTGAACTGCTGCCTTGATGGACATGATGTTTCGATATTTTTACGGTCTGGTGATCTTTGAAAGAGAAAAAGTGCTAAGTAAGGCCAGGCTTCTACCATGCCAAAATAACTAACTGGTTAACTTAGAAAACTCAACTAGTCATGCCAGGTTCTAGATGTCACATCCATCAGCACCACCTGTTTGCCCAAATTTACCTTTCATTCACAGGACAAAGCAAAACAAAAACTCAGTTGACTGCATTACTGATTATTATGTAGGTTACTGCCTTCAAGAGTGTATTATGTGCGTGAATCCTATGAATGGTAAAGAGAATAAAGTGAATGCTGGATACAACTTTTGATTCTGTTTTGCCTGAAAGATGCAGTGCCCTAATTGGCATCTTTGACGTGGGCAGTTCTTGCTGGCGTACCAGCCAGTGCCTGGCACACAAAGGTGGGTGCGGTGGCTGGGCCTTCATGCTGAGCCAGGTGCCTCATCATGAAGCCCATCCTCACCCAGCTTGGTTGAAGGCCATTGTAAATGTCCCTCTGGCACATACATTTTAGGGCTTCCATGAACAGAAAGCAAGCGAGTGAAGCATCTGTAAAATGTATATTTCATATTTAGGTATATAAAATATATATAGCTGCGTCTGGGCGTGCGAATGTTCACCCACCTACAAAGAGAATAAATTTGATCTTTCAACTTGACTGGGAAGTGCTCAGAAGGTTCTAGGGACTGTGGAGGTAAAATTCAGCTTGGCAGTACAGTGATTAAAACAAAATCCTTCCATTTAGTTTAAAAATACCTTAGAAGTTGGCAATGTCAAAACACATGCTTCAGATAAAAAAAAGTCTCCCACCCCAACTGCTCCCACCTAAAACTTTTTACAACAAAAATAACCCCGCCCAGCTGTCTTGTACTCATCTGTTGACTCTTGATAGGCATGAATTTCCATCTCCACATTATAAACACACACCCAAACATATTCTTCCTAAAAGTTTTTTTTGTCCAATGAGATACACCTATAAGCTCATCCTAACAGAAAGCTCCTTGGCATCATGAAAGATTAAAATAAGATCACTAGCCATCGTCTAGTTTTTGTGGATTGTCTGTTCTTCCCAAGACCAGAAAGTCTCTACAGACACAGAGCACTGAGTGTGTCTAGACCTTTGGAAATGTTTTTTTCCTAAACCACCCACCGTCTGCTAGTTGCGAGCTGCTTCATTAAGCAGGACTAAGTCTGTGTCTTTGAGGGTTGGGGGGGCCGGTCCTCGGAGATGTGCCCTCTGGGGTCTCACCCCCTCATTATGGGAGCTTCTTCCCTGTCTGGGGCTGAGCCGGTGCTGCCTGACTCTGCCCCTTCTGTCTTCAGTTTAAATTTAGACTGTCCTCCCCAGAAGACAACGGAAAAATACCTCGTTCATTCTCAAGAGGGGCAATTTTAAAATAAAGTATTTCTGGAAGTGGCAAGGGGCGGGGCGGGGGACTAAGACCTGCTTTCTCTTCAGTGTATGATGTTTCCTGCCATTAACTTTTTCTTATATTCTACTAAAACTGACCTCATCATTTCAAATGTGCGAACCTAGTTTTATTGCCTTTTTTCTACGTATTTTACTGGTATACACACATTATATATATGTGTATATGTAATTTTTTTTTTTTTTGGTTGGGAAGAAAAGATGCCTCATTTTGAAACCTAAAGGGGGGAATAAGAAAAGCCCTTTGTAATATATTGCCATATTATCACTAAATCCCCTGACAGTTGTGACACAGAAGCAAGTCACCTGTCACTTAAGCTTGAGGTCTCTTTAATTTTCTCCTGGAATTCGCACCAGGCTGTCTTTAATTTGAGGCCTTTATTGGAATTCTGAAACCTCTCTGCCTCCCTGGCTCTCAGATCTATTCTGAGAGCTGTTACAGAATGTATACAATAACCAACAGAGGGATTGGAGAGGGCTGGAGCTCTGTTTATTTAACACTCTGGAGGGATTTTTGTGCTTATTCGGTCCTGGCTGCCCGGCTTTCAATATCGCTTTGACAACCATTCTGCCCTTCTCATTAATTTTAAACAGTTAAAACACAGGAAAAAGAGGAAAAAGTTTTCATTATTAAAGTGCTTTACTTTTTAATAACAGAGGATTCTGTCCGCCAGGGGAAAGGGCATCCTTGCTAATTTCACATTCATATTAAAAAAAAAGCGCAAGGAAGGTGACAGTCTCGTTGCTGAGGTGGCTTAACGAAAGGAGGACAGCAAGAAAGAAGTTTGCATTTCACATCAGTTAAGAGGGTAAAAAAATCCTTGTTAATGACAACAGCAAATGTCCACTTTCGTAACACAGCTCCTGAGTGACTTTTCTCTTGACATTTGAGTGGATAAAACCCTTAGGGGGACCATGTACCGTGAAATCAGCTAGACTGTCATCAACCAAACAGATAGCAGGAATGATTTGACTAAACTAAAAACATTTTCAGGTTGTTAAGTCTCTATTAATACAGAGACAAACTCTGCCCCCAAGAAGGAGGCTTTTTCTCCCCCCGCCCCCCCCTTTAGTCTTCCTCCAGCAGCTTTAACCGTGAAACATGCCAGGGTGCCTGCGAGAGGCGCGGTCAGCAGACCCCAGAGCACGCCCCCTGTCCTCTATGGGAGTTAAAAGGAACATGAACTGGGCCTCATGCAGCTTTTCTCCTGGTGACCCACGTCGGGTGTGGCGGGTGAGGAGGGCTGGAGCTTCATTAGCACCATCCAAAGGATCAACACCTCTGGGAAGGCGGATTAGCCAAGTTTGGGTTCTGTTGATTCTCAGTTTCATATTCAGGAGACAGCGTTTGTGTCAAGATATGACACATAAGCCACGTGTTTTCGGGGGGATGTAAAGAAAGGAAATCTTTTCTCTGGGGTTGCTAAAGGCTGAAAAGAAATGAAGTTTTGGTTTTATTCACATTTTCCACCTGTAGGGTCTTTTGTGCATACAAATATGACTTCTTACAGAGGGACGGTTGGCTGCAGAGATCCATGGCGGTGGCCTCGCATGGTTGGCTGGAGCAGCCCAGTCCTCCGTGGGTTCCTGGGCACAGGGCTCTGGGCTGCAAGAATGTTTCTGGAACACTGAGAGTCTGGACCTCTCAGGAGTGAGGACATGTGCTCTGTGATTCAGGGACAGACCATGTTGTAGGCAGGTGGCTGTGGGTTGCTCTTGGATAGGAATGTCCAGGGCTCCACCGATGAATACCAGGCAGGGGGCAGATTGAAAGCCTAAGTGGGACATACAAGGTTCCTCTGAAAACCGCTTCTGTCCCATCATGTTTTAAAGGCCTGAATTGGACTTCGAAAATTCCAAAGTGTCTCCCATAGACTTTCACTTTGAACACACGTGATAAGAGGCCAGGAAGAAAAGTAAACAAGTAAATAAATAAGAGACCCGACCTGCTCCCTCACAAAGCCATCCTCATCTTTGCTTGACTTTAACATCTTTATCACTCCCTTTTCTTCCCTAGTAATATTGAAAGGATTACCCTTGGTGGCCCCTTGGTGGTTACTGTGTGATTTTACTGTTATTAAATCTATTATAAACCGCTTCATTATTCCTGACTCTGACTGTCTGTCCTCTAATCCTTCCGTCACCTTCCCAGAAATCCCGCGCCACTGGCCCCCAGGAAATCCGGGAACGAGCCACGGTCTTGCAGACGCTGTTTGAAGATTACGTGCACTCCAGTGAGGAGACGGTCTCCGGGGCCAAGAAAGGTTGGTCAATTTCTTGGGTGGTTGTAGATGGATAACCCGACCGGGCATTGTCCCACCTCAACCCACATGCCCCCTGACAGGTTGGGAGGCCAACCAGGCAGCTCTGCTCACCAGCAAAAGCCTTCAATCTCCCTAATTCTGCAGGGATTGGAAGCAGGCACGGAAGGCTTTAAAGTGATATTAAATGTTAATTTCATCCATCCTCGCGTTTTGCACAAATGAGGCTTTATCTTGGCTTATGTCAGGTCTATAGAGCTGTGACCCAGCAACTTAGGTCTCCGAAACCCATTTTCCTCTTTCTTTGAAAACTGGATAGACGAGATATGGCACGTCGGTAGGAGTTGTAGAGATGGAAATCAGAGATGAAGGCAAGGTCTGGAAATGTTAGACCAAAGCAGTTCCTACTTGAAAATACAAAGAAAAACTAGAAAGCAGTGCTGAGGAAGGGCCGCAGACCATGAGCCCAGCTCATGGGAAGTTTATGGAAGGGTCAGGTATTAACTCAGTATTTATAGCCTTTGTAGCGTGAATCAGCCCCAGGCGTTAGGTGTGGGCTCAGTAGCTCACTCTGAGCCCGAACAGAGCGCAGGGGAGGGGAGCTCAGAACAGCCCCATGTCTTCCATGCTGGAATGTGAGTGTCTTGGCTACTGACTGTCCCATGTTTGCTGATGAGACTCACCCCCGCTACGGGGAGATCCACAGTGACCCATGATTTGGAGAAGAATGCCGGGCTGGCTTACCAAGAGATAAACACTACAGCCTGTTGTTTTCTTCTTTCTATGAACTGAAACTTTTTTAAAAATTCCTTTAATATTTATTGAATTGGGCACCATTCCCGGTGCTTGGGACACACCAGGGATCAAAAGAAACAAAAATCGTCACCTTTGTAACATTCTAGTGGGGAAGCAGACAGTGAAAGTAATAAACATAATAAATGAATTACACATACATTAGATAGAGAGTCTCGGGACTCCCCTGGTGGTCCAGTGGCTAAGACTCCGAGCTCCCAGTGCAGGGGACCTGGGTTCCATCTCTGGTCAGGAACTAATTCCCACGTGCTGCAGCTAAGAGTTCTCATGCCACAGCTTAAGATTCTGTGTGCCGCAAGTAAGACTTGGCAAAGCCAGATAATTAGCTAGTTTAATTCAATAGTCCAGTGAAAGGTGATGAGAGTAATAGAGGGAACAGAGCAGATGAGGGAAATGGAGGGCTAAGGGCAGAGTGAGCCATGTTGGGATGGTTGCCATGCGAGTGAAACCCTGAAGAGTGGCCGTCCTGGGGCTCTGACTGAGGGCATCCAGGCAGGCGCCATGTGCAGTGTGCCCAGAAGGAGGCGAGGGGCAGCAGAGGCAGGGCGTGGAGGCGTCCAGGGCACCCAGCTACCCCGAGCGAAAGGGGAGCCAGCGGAGGCCTTGGGGCAGGGAGGTGGTCTGGCGGCTGAGAAGGTCACATGCGGCTGGGTGAGAACAGACCGGGGTAAAGGTGAAGGTCAGGAGACGGGCTCCCAGGCAGTTATGGTAATCAGAAAACCAGTTAAGTCTGGTTTCTAATAATATGTTCACGTGTCTCCCTGCAGTGAATTCAGCAACTCCTAAGGCTCTTCCTGAGAACCTGCCTTTGGAGAAGTACTAGAACATTCTCTCATGGAGAACAGAATGTCTCGGGGAAAGTTTGGGCACATGTTGAAAGTTAGACGAACTCAACTTGCTGTGGGATACCTGACCAAATGTTGGCCACAGGGTTGATACCAGAGTTGGAGTGAAGAGGAAGAAAGCAAAGCCACACCAGCACTATATTGCTGGCGTCAGAGGTGCTTTGGATATCCTAGCGAGCCCACAACTGTTTCAGCGTGTCTGGGTCATCAGGGTAAAAGTGACAGTAAATAGTCCTTAGAGAATATGGTTTTGGGTTGTCTCTTCATTGTTACCGTTGAACTTACTAACACCAAGAGGCTGGCAGGGTTACTTGTCTTCTTTTCAAAGGATTTTGGAGTGGGGCCACTCCCAATGTTTACGGCCTAAGAAGGAAATAAACACATTACCTTTTAAGGGAACTGCCTGTAGAACATCTTGGTCACCCCACAGCAGGCGTTAGGTTCTCTGCTCTTCTCTCCTCTTAGGATTGAATTCTGGAGGTTTGAGGAGAGGAGACCTGTAATTGCCATACCCCAGGAGCTGATTCTGTCTTTTGCATTTCCTTATCTCCATATGCAAATTCTCTACCCCTGACTCTCCTCCCCTTTAGCCATTTCAGAACCCACCTCATGAATAACTAACAAAAGCAGCTGGGTTTTGCCTTCATGCCAGAAAACTAGCTGGAAACTGGGCCAAGTATGCATTTGTTTCCTTTTGTACTTTCTGACCAAGCTATTGCTAATATCCAGGATTTCATCATGGTCAGTTTCCAGAAGCAGTTAGCCCTTTTCCCCCTCACATCTTGCATCTTGTGAGTAGAGCTTCAAGTGGTAAAAATTGTGGTAATGTAAGTTTGAACTCCAGACTCCTGAACAAAAATTTCAGAAAGCGGAGTCCTTCAGCTGCACGGCACCACTTCCACTTCCTCTTGTGGGTCCTCCCCGAAGAGCAGGGGTTATGTGTTAGGGTTATGCCTGGCTTGGAAGGGATCATCCCTCCCTGTGATTAGAGGGAGGCTGGCTTCTTGGTCAAACACTTTGCCTTTAAGAGAATTGGTGCAAGCCGCCTCTTCCACTACCTTTGGGTGGTTGTCACTGTTAATGTGCTAGACGTGTGCTCCTCTGGGGCAGGACTGGGGTTGGGAGGAGCAAGGATGGGCAGCACCTTCCAGGCTGGAGTTTTGCTCCTTTCTGCCTCCTTGACCCTAAGCATCATCCACAAGATGTTGCTCTTCCTGATCAGATGTCCAAGAATAGATTTGGTTTTATTGCTCAAAAGGACAAAATGTCCTATGTCCTTGGAAGGTATTTGGAAATAGATTTCCCTAAATCCTGTCATCCTTACGGCTCTGAAATGGGGTTCAGTGAGAGCACCAGCTCTGAGTGGCTGGAGCGTCATCCGACTTGCATCCCACAAGTCTCCTTTCATGAAAGGTCTCCTTCCATGACCTCTCCTCTTCCGCCCCATCTCCACCTCACAGCCCCACTTCCTTCCACTGCCAGCATGAGCCACTTCCTGCCCCCTGGAAGTACAACCTGCCTGTCGAGGGAGAGGACTCTTCTGCCATTTCCTGGCAGACCCCTTTCCCCGTAGCTATTCGGTCAGTCAGTTCAGTCTCTCAGTCACGTCCACCTGTTTGTGACCCCATGGACTGCAGCACACCAGGCCTCCCTGTCCATCACCAACTCCCAGAGTTTACTCAGAATCATATCTATTGAGTCGGTGATGCCATCCAACCATCTCATCCTCTGTTGTCCCCTTCTCCTCCTGCCATCAATCTTCCCCAGCATCAGGGTCTTTTCCAGTGAATCAGTACTTCGCATCAGGTAGCCAAAGTATTGGAGTTTCAGCTTCAATATCAGTCCTTCCAATGAACACCCAGGACTGATCTGCTTAAGGATGGACTGGTTGGATCTCCTTGCAGTCCTAAGGACTCTCAAGAGTCTTCTCCAACACCACAGTTCAGAAGCATCAGTTCTTCGGTGCTCAGCTTTCTTTATAGTCCAACTCTCACATCCATACATGGATGGATTAGCTATTAGTGGAGCACCTATATCTCCCAGGACTAGGCTCTGCAGCCTCAGCTCTCAGGATTGGTGTGGAGAGGAGCAGTCATTCTAATCTGCTCCAGCACAAGGGCAGTGTGAATGAGGAGGCCTGGGCCAGCATTGGGGTAAATGAGGTTTTAAAGGTGCAGACTCTTTGGCGTGTCCTGGTCCCAGCCTGCTCTTTCTGTCTAGAGTAGATGTTGGGGGTTGGGAAGAGGCAGTGTCTCCTGGGTCGTGGTGGTTGTAGCACTTTCCCCTCTGAGGACTTGAATTCGTGTCAGAACCCTCCCAACTGCAGAGACCATTTGAAACATTAAAGATCTTCCTTGAAAAACCTCGTCCCCAGTTATTAAAAAGGGGAGTGAGCACAGATGACAAGAGGGGTGCAGAGGAGTCGCCTTGGTTATTATTTCTCATCGATTGGGAAAAGGAGTTCACTTTGCTCAGTAAATAGAGCTTTGATGGGTTCCCAGGATCCTTCCAGGAGCTGATCTGCTAAAATGACACTTTTTATTACTGTTCATAAACGCCGATCTCCAGGTGCTGCCTGGATATTACGTTTAAGCTGTGGGCAAACTTGCCGGTCCAGTGGCTCAAACAGTGAGGGCGAGGGAGACTGGTGCCTGCTTCCAGCAACTGGGTGGAGAGGGGCGGGGCTACAACTGGGCCAGGAAGGCAGGGACGCTCAGTCGGCGGATGAGAAAGGGCGCTCGTGAGAAAAGGGCAAGATACTTGACTCTCACTGTTGTCGAGAGACATTCCGGGGAAACCAGGGATGGAAGAATGGTTCCTCCAAGGAGCATCAGTGAAGGTGGATCCAGAGTGCCGCCTGCCTGGGAGCCGCCCCTGGCTTCTCTCTGGCCAGTGAGGGGTCCAGGACAGGGGCCTCTCTCTAACTTTAAAACAACCCAGACGTTCCTGGTTAGACTGTCTGGTGAACAGCTCTAAACCCATGGCAATCGATGACTGTTTTGAGAGCTCTTTTAGAAACTACATCCTTTTCTTTCTCCGCTTTAAAATTCTTTTTTCATCTCCTTTTATACATATTCTTTGAATGGGTAAGAAACACTGCATTGGTCAATCCTGGGTGCTTTTGCGTGAATTTGGTTTTAAAATTTCATGAGTCTACGGTGAACTGCTATCAGTGATTCCTGTGCCTGGGGAACTGGAGGTGTGGCTCCTGGTGGAGGCAGGGTTTATAATAATAATAATAACGTGTAGGAATAATGAACATGACCCACAATCACGATAAAGCCTTATGGACCTTTTGGATTTTATAACATGTTTGTGTTAACTATTCAGAAAACTAAAATGTAATAGAAAATGTGTTCCCAATGTAAAGATCTAATGACTTCATTTTTCATAAGAAAATGGTATGCATCGATCCTGTCTTAGTTTCTTCACGCATTCTCTTGCTCATTCACTCGCACAACAAAAACCTGCTGTGGGACTTCCCCAGAAGTCCAGTGGTTAAGACTCCATGCTTCCAGTGCAAGGGGCATGGGTTTGATTCTTGGTGGGGGCACTGAGATTCCACATGTCACGTGGTGCAGCCGAAAAATAAACATGCTGTCTGCCAGGTACTGTGCTAGCCCCAGGTTTATAATGAGGAAGAAAACAGGGTCCCGCCTTCTAGGCTCATTATAAGCTACACAGTAAAATCTGAGATAATATCAGGTTTATTAAAGTGAAGTTATGTTGGGTTTATTCACTGTGTCCAGTAAGTGTTAGTCGCTCAGTCATACCTGGCTCTTTGCGACCCCATGGACTGCAGCCCACCAGGCTCCTCTGTCCATGAGATTTTCCAGGCAAGGATACTGGAGTAGGTTGCCATTTCCTTCTCCGGAGGTTCTTCCCAACCCAGGGATCGAACCCAGGTCTCCTGCACTGTAGGCAGATTCTTTACTGACTGAGCTACAGGGGAAGCCCATAGACTTCCCCTGTGGCCGGTAGGCTTATTTATTTATTTTTAGGAATTAAACAAATATGTGAGTGTAGATTTAGGTTGCTCATGTCTGTCATGCCGTCCTGGTTGTGTGTCCGTTGTTGCCTGGCAGGGTGAACTGCACAGGACAGGCCTTAGGCTGGGCAGCAGAGACCTGTCCTGACCCGCC
>NW_011494947.1:967534-968852 GCF_000754665.1 Bison bison bison
GGGCCTACGCCACCTACCCCCGGGAGCTGAAGCATATCTTCCACATCCGACTGCTCCACCTCGGGCACATGGCTAAGAGCTTTGGGCTAAGAGATGCCCCTAAAAATCTTTGCGCCTCGGCCATGAAGAAGAAGAAAGCAAACCTGAAAAGGTAAGGTGGACAAGAGGCCAAGGGTCAGGTGGGTGTCAGGGGCTCTGCTCAGATGGGCAGCGGTGTGGTGGGCTGCTGTGTGCTCAGGGTAGACTCTGCCAGCTCAGGTTTCTGCGATTCTCTCACCATGCTGAGTGCTTGGATCAACCGGGAAAACGCCTAATCTGAATGCTTTTAAGGCATCTGCAGGAAGTCGGTGATGTCACCTGTTGGGTCCTGAGTGGTGGGGATTATTGGACCTACAAGACAAATTTCTTTGGACCATCTTCACTGCCCATGGGTAGAGTAACTCAGGGCTTGCCAGGGTCAGAGCTCCGGACATGCTGTGGGCTGCAGTCCACCCTGGAAGACTGTGGGGTGTCCATGAAACTCTGTTGAGGCCTCCGGGGGCCCCCAGCACCACATGCTGCTCTCTGTGGTGCTGACATGCAACCTCCCATGGAGAGGCTGCACTGGTGTCATCTCCCACCCCCTCCCCCTAAAAAACACCTTAGGACCTGCCCAGGGGCCCTGGTGAGAGGAGAGCCTATGTGAGGAGGGTTGCCCAGCAGTTGGACGCTGGGCTCTGAGGCCATCTTCACAATTTCAGAAAGCCCTGAGATGATTCCCCTCAACAAAATGCAGTTGTGAGAGCTCTTCTTTCTCTCCTCAGAGATAGGTGTTCTCTCGGTACCAGCTCCAGGCTGTGTGCAAGCTAGAGTGTCTTAGATGCCAAGAGCTGCTTTTACGGGGAGTTTGGGTGCATCGTGGTTACTACTTGTGTGATGTGTGGGTGGGAAGGGCTCAGAGAACCCACGAGTGCTCTGGATGGTTATCTTCCAGTGTGTATCCTTCTTTTTGCACGTCAGTTACAAATGCCAGTACCTCCTTGCCCTGCCGCCAAGCACCCATGGGCAGCACCACACTGTCACCTGTTCCCGCACCGTGTCTGTCTTGCACATTCACCAAGAAGTGCTGATCACATGCCAGCCTCACTGGGGCCTGGGTTCTCTGCTGTGAAATGGCAGAAGGAGGAGGCCATTGGTCTTGGAGTCGCAGGACTTGGCCTTCAGCTCCAGCTCCAGTTCTGATGTGAGCCTGTGAGCCTCAGACCGTATCTTTGCTTAATGTCTCAGAGCCTTGTTTTCCTCAACCATAAGAGGGAAGAGGAAATCTGTGCTTTTAGCC
>NW_011494947.1:968974-970038 GCF_000754665.1 Bison bison bison
GCTTGGCCCTCATGAAGCTCTTCATGGTGGATAAAAGGTTACCTGATTTTAGTTCCCATTTTGAAATTTTTAAGATGCTTGGTCTTTTCTCTTATACCGACCCCTGTCATATAGGACCACACCCCAGTACTTCTGCAAGGCAGGTGTTTCTCTGCACCCCCTTCTCTGATGCCTGGAGGAGATGGAGACACGTCCAGCTCTGCTTTCTTCCAGGCGGTTTTGAGGTGCAGAGCATTGCCTGCTGCCACACATGGCCTGTCCTGGCCGGGGCTGTGGCCAGAGACCCCTCTGCTGGAGCCGGGTCCTCCCAGAGGGAAAGGGTGCCCCAGCTCCTTCCAGATTTGGGGTGCCTTGAACCAGAGTTAGCTTTCTGCCCTTGGGTTTGGGGTAGCTGACGTCTGTACGTGGTAACTGACTTTTAAGAATGTGACAAAACCCTGAGGCTCACAGTCAGATCTGGAGTGACTGCCTAGTGGTCTGGAAGCCTGACCGTCATGTCACCGTCTCTAAAATGCTGACACTTGAAGAGGTAAGAATCGGGCTGCCAGGTGATGACTGGTAAGAGACTTGTATCATGTATCCCACTTCCTGCAGGTCAGTGTGACCCCAGCAGTTCACTGTTGCGGCCGAGGTGCCTCCTCTGCCGGGGTGTGCCGACCTCGCTCCGGGAGCACAGGGCGGGGGGCCGGGGCTTGGCACTGGCATTGTCCTCACCTTGCGAAGCCACCAGGGAGCGCGCCAGCCGCTGCCTCCCGCCCCCGCTGACCCGCGCTGGCAGATGGGCACCAGGACGAGTGTCCCCCTGTGAGCAGGGGATTTAACAGGGCTTTATTTAGGGAAGAATGGGCTGATTAGCCGATAAAGAGCATGTAAGATGGTATGGGGCAGCCTTTGATGTCTGGCTGGCGCAGCAGGGAGCCAGGCGCTGAGTGACAGCAGTGTGTCACAGGATTACTCCGCCCGGGACAATGCCGCGCTCTCTTCCTGCCATGTCGCCGCCCTGTTACAGCCACTTGCCCGTTGTTATGCCCGTCTTTTGAAGGCATTTCTTCCCTCACTCCTTG
>NW_011494947.1:970138-970217 GCF_000754665.1 Bison bison bison
TGTGCTGCTTTAAACATTAGGGTCCATGCATCTTTTTGAGTGAGAGTTTCCTCCCGTTTTTCACCTTTGCTATGTTCTT
>NW_011494947.1:970946-987862 GCF_000754665.1 Bison bison bison
AGGCAGACGGGCCCTCAAGGATACAGTAAGGTACTTTTTCTTATTGGGGCGGGGGGAATCTTGTTGCTCCTGGAGGAAGAATGGCCGGGCAGCTAATCTGCTCATGGACCATGTCATCGTGGCCAGGGAGGCGGCAGAGAGACCTGACAAATTCTCCACACCTCAGGCAGCGCTCGAGCCAGTGCCAGTTGCTGCTCTTTGAGGACGGGAAAGAAAAGTCCATTAAACCCCACACGAGTGTGGAGAGTTATGCCATGGCCACAATAATCGTTCCAAGCTGAGGCGTCTCCTCTGAAATCCATCTGTCAGGAAAGAGAACAGCTTCCCTGGGTTTTGTGTGGGTGGATGAAATAATAGTGCTGAATTATCCAAACTGTTCTGCAGTCCATTTTATGGTGTTTACTTCCTCGAGTAATTGTGTCAGGCGTAAACCTCTGATAATCTGCAAACCAAATTTATGAGACCATAAGCATAATCCCGACTCACCTGCCATCCCCACCCAGAGTTCACCCAGGTGTTAGCTGGTGAGGCCAGGGCAGGGCACGCGAGGTGATGACCAGGCATTTCCGTGCTGTGACAAGGGGACTTCTGTCTCCTCTACATGCCTTTATTTCAGAAAAAGGAAAGACCGAGCTACCTTCCCCAAATGAGACCTTCCTCAGCAGGCGTGTCTCTGTCTCCCCCTTCAGTCCTCCATTCTGAAAGGGGACAGTAAGCGCCTTCCCCCTGCGCACAGAACTCTCGTGACGCCGACACACAGACCTGTCAGACAGCCCCAACCCCAGACACCTGCACACCATGCACGCAGGGTCAGTGCTGCTGGCAAAATACTGAGTGGCCCCTTAGCAACATCCAGCACAGGCAGTGTTTTCTTCTCGTGAAACGTGGTTCTTATTTTAAAGCCATGTATATTCAGCAATTCCTGAAAGGAAACATACCTTCCAAAATCTCCATCTTCCCAGAAGACAGCACTGTCCACCCTGGGAGGGCAGAGTTGTGTTGTTCACCAGGGTGTTTGTCTGCCTTTCTAGGCAGTCATGCATGTGAGTAGAACCTATCCAGCACCAGTGAGCAGACAGTTCCCTCATCTGTTTGATACTCTGAACAGTGGTTCAGGAACGTGGAAACTCTGAGCCTCAAGGAAGGGCTTGCTGTTACAATGGCAATGTGGAAGGGCACGTCTACTGGTCTTAAACCACCCTGTCTAATTTGGATTATATGCTATAATTGTAAATTTATCAAGACTTTTTCCCAGTCTAGTTTGTAGCTACCTGAGACTGGCCCCACCCCTGGCTTCTACCATCTGGGTCTTTCCCATGTTGCTGTTAATGCATAGATACATCTTTGAATAAATTTTCTCACACCAGCCGAGCTGAGTGTTGCCTGGTGGTACTGATGTGATCAAGCAGGTGAACAATCTACACTTACGGCTCTCTGGATCCGGGTGTGCTCTCAAGGCCCGGCAGGCCGGGACCCACAGTGGAAGGGGGCGTGGGGTGGTCCCCTTTGTCCTGCCCTCACCTCCCGGTCACCGTCCCCAGCACCACAGAGCGTGTCCTTCACCTCTGTTACTTCCAAAGTTCTACATTTAGTGTGCTCGCTAAATGAGGAAACGTCCTTGGGGGCGGAATCATACTGCCAGACTTTTCTCATCTGTGAAATGCTTTATCACTAAAATTCAAATTAGAGATTGTGCAAACCTTTCCTTCAGTGTCTTATAATCTTGTGGCTACAGTCACCATCCACAGTGACTCTGGAGCCCAAGAAAATAAAATCTGTCATTGTTTCCACTTTTTGCCATCTATTTGCCAAGAAGTGATGGAACCAGATACCATGATCTTAGTTTTCTGAATGTTGAGTTTTAAGCCAACTTTTTCACTCTCCTCTTTCAAGAGGCTCTTTAGTTTGTCTTCACTTTGGCCTTTAGGGTGGTATCATCTGCATATCTGAGGTTGTTGATATTTCTCCCAGCAATCTTAATTCCAGCTTGTGCTTCATCCAGCCTAGCATTTTGCATGATGTACTCTGCATAGAAGTTAAATAAGTAGGGTGACACTGTACAGCCTTGACATACTCGTTTCCCAGTTTTGAACCAGCCCGTTGTTCCATGTCCAGTTCTAACTGCTGCTGCTTAACTGCCATACAGGCTCCTCAGGAGATAGGTAAGGTGGTCTGGTATTCCCATCTCTAAGAATTTTCTACAGTTTGTTGTGATCAACACAAAGGCTTTAATGTAGTCAATGAAGCAGAAGTAGATGTTTTTCTGGAATTCTCTTGGTTTTTCTATAATTCAGTGGATGTTGGCAATTTGATCTCTGGTTCCTCTGCCTTTTCTAAAGTCAATTTGTACATCTGGAAGTTCTCGGTTCACATACTGTTAAAGCCTAGCTTGAAGGATTTTGAGCATTACCTTGCTAGCATGTGAAATGAGTGCATTTGTACAGTAGTTTGAACATTCTTTGGCATTGCCTTTTTTTTGAAATTGGAATGAAAACTGACCTTTTCCAGTCCTGTGGCCACTGCTGAGTTTTCCAAATTTGTTGGCATATTCAGTGCAGCACTTTAACAGCCTCATCTTTTAGGAGGTGAAATAGCTCAGCTGGAATTCTATCATTTCCATTAGCTTTGTTCATAGTAATGCTTCCTAAGGCCCGTTTGACTTCACACTCCAGGATGTCTGGCTGTAGGTTAGTGCTCACACCATTGTGGTTATCTGGGTCATTAAGATCTTTTTTGTATAGTTCTTCTGTGTATTATTGCCACCTCTTCTTAATCTCACCTGCTTCTGTTAGGTTCATACCATTTCTGCCCTTTATTGTGCACTTCTTTGCATGAAATGTTCCTTTGGTATCTCCAGTTTTCTTGAAGAAGTCTCCAGTCTTTCCCACTCTGTTGTTTTCCTCTGTTTCTTTGCATTGCTCACTGAAGAAGGCTTTCTTGTCTCTCCTTGCTATTCTCTGAAACTCTGCATTCAGTTGGGTATCTTCCCTTTCTCATTTGCCTTTTGCTTCTCTTCTTTTCTCAGCTATTTGTAAGGCCTTCTCAGACAATCACTTTGCCTTCTTGAATTTCTTTTTCTTTGGGATGGTTTTGGTCACTGCCTCCTGTACAGTGTTGCAAACCACCATCCATAATTCTTCAGGCACTCTCTTACCAGATCTAATCCCTTGAATCTATTTATCACCTCCATTGTATAGTCATACACTGCTTGTGGTTCAGCTGGTAAAGAATTTGCCCACAATGCGGGAAACCTGGGTTTGATTCCTGGGTTGGGAAGATCCCCTGGAGAAGGGAAAGGCTACCCACTCCAGTATTCTGGCCTGTAGAATTCCATGGACTGCATGGGGTCACAAAGAGTTGGGTACAACTGAGCGACTTTCACTTTCAGTGTATAATCATAAGGAATTTGATTTAGGTCATATCTAAATGGTCTGGTGATTTTCCCTACTCTTTTCAGTTTAAGCCTGAATTTTGCAATAAAGAGCTCATGATATGAGCCACAGTCAGCTGCAGGTCTTGTTTTTGCTGACTGTATGGAGCTTTGCCATCTTCAGTTGTAAAGAATATAATCAGTCTGATTTCAGTATTAGTATTGACCATGTAGTGATGTCCATGTGTAGAGTCAGCTCTTGTGTTGTTAGAAGAGGGTGTTTGCTATGACCGGTGGGTTCTCAGGGCAAAACTCTGTTCGCCTTTGCCCTGCTTCATTCTGTACTCCAAGGCCAAACTTCCCCTTTATTTTATACATGGCAATGTATAAATTTCAATGCTACTTTCTCAGTTTGTCCCACCCTCTGCTTTGTGTATCTGTTTTATATACAGTAGTGTTATCTGTTTATCCCAAACTCCTAATTTATCCCTCCCCTACCTTTCTCCTTCAGTAACCGTAATTTTGTTTTCTACCTCTGGGAGTCTTTTTCTGTTTTGTAAGTAAGTTTATTTGTATCATTCTTTAGATTCCACATAAAAGTGGCATCATATGATGTTTTGTCTTTGTCAGACTTACTTCATTTAGTATGATCATCTCTAGATACATCCTTGTTGCTGCAAGTGACATTATTTCATTCTTTTTATGGCTAATACTCTGTTGTAAATGCACCACGTCTTCTTTATCCATTCCTCTGTCAGTGGACCCTCAGGCTGCTTCCATGTCTTGGCTATTATGGCTAGTGCTGCTGTGAACATTAGGGTCCATGCATCTTTTTGAGTGAGAGTTTCCTCCCGTTTTTCACCTTTGCTATGTTCTTCTCTATGATTCTCACTTGTTTAATAACTGTTAATAACCTGCAAGAGTTACCATGTTAGATATACTCTGGTATGAGAAGTTCTTGGGGCTCAGGTGATAAAGACTCTGCCTTGCCCCCGTCAGCCATCTCCCTGCCCTCCTCATTCGTTAAACGCTGATCGTGTTATGCAGTGATGAAGGGTCTGGGTTTTGCACACACGGGCATCTTGGTTGGATCACTTACCGTTTCTGGGGATCAACCAGGTGATGAGTACAAAGCCTCGACACCATGTCTGGGACTGGACTTGGGAGCACTTGTGGATATGCCGACCGGGATAGGAGTGCTGGTTCTTCCCGCCGGCCTTCCTGACACTTAATTGTCCATGGACCAGAAAGCATGAATGTGCCATTCACTGCCAGCCTTTTAGCACCTTGAACTTTGCTTATCAGGAAGCACCTTGAACACACAAGCTGGTGCCTCCAAGACAAACATGAAGACGCTGCAGCTGCATCTCCCTGCAAAGCGATATTCTCATCGTTAGGGGCAGCTTGCCTGCCAGTTTTTATGTGGCATTTACAACCTCCCTAATATCACTTAATTAGCTGAAGGTAGTCCTGGAATTTTGCCCACCGTGAGATTTCTCTCCATTTCGTGGAGCCAGTCGTCATCCTGCCAGAAGACAGATCGGCCAGACGTGAGTGCAGAGGCTGGAGCAAGCCCCTGAACACTGAAAGTCAGTGTTTAATTAAACGTCAATAAAGCTGGTCAATACTGCAGCATTTCCGAAGAAAGGATGGTCAAATAGGTCAGGGAAACACTTTAGACGCGAAGGACCTAAACTCAGTCTTCAAGTGAGGCAGGGTGTGGAGAGACTACGGAAAGGGAAAGAGAGCCAAGTACAGTGCGTGTGCATACGTTTCCTTAGGCAGGCATACGTGTGTACATGTGTGCACATGTGCATGGACACGCATCTTTGTGAAGGCTGAGACACAAAGGAACAAAGAGAATTAAAAGTGGGCATCCCTGGTGGCCCAGTGGTGGAGAATCCACAACAAAGGAAACACAGGTTGGATCCTTGATCTGGGAGGATCCCCCAAGCCGTACTGAGGAGCAGCTGTGCCCACGTGCCACCCCTGCAGAGCTGCCTCCAGCCATGGAGCCCAACCGCTAGAGCTCCTGAACCTCACAGCGGAGGGCGCACGCTCCAAGAGGGGCCACCACACCGCAGCTGGAGAGTGGCCCCCGCTCGCTGCAACTAGAGAAGGGAAAGCCCCAGCAGCAGCGAAGACTCAGCATACCCAAAACAAAAATGAGCGAGTGAATGAATGAACAAAAACCAATGACCAGAGTGAGTTTGGAGACACTTACCAGGCTGACCAGAGCTAAGAGTTGACAACAGCAAACAGCAGAAAATGTGAACCAAAGCAAAACCAAATTATGGAGAGTCTTGAAAGTCAGGCAGTGGAATGCAGGCTTGATTTGGAAAGAAGTGGAAAGTTCCTGGAGGTTTTCAAATCCGGTTGCAGCAATACTGTGTGGTCCCCAAGATTACGAAGCCCAAAGCAAGGGGGTTGGGTAACTGCCATCTAAAAATGATGAGGACAATTTAAACAAACATCCCATAGCTTAACTTCTACACTGATACTAATAACTTCTAGCCACTGATGTGTATACTATCCTCCTTAAATTCTTCATTAATTACGTGTAACAGAGATTCTCCACAACGGTTTATAAAGGACACATGGGGTGTCTCTCCGCCCCCAATCTCAGGGCAGTGTTGTGCTCTGCCGACCCATCTCCTGGCCCCTCTGGCCTCCTGGTGATGATCCGTCTCTTCCCTTAGCTCCCCAGCCCTCACCTCATGAATCCCCAAAACTGCACTTCTGGAACAGTCCGCTGCTGAGTCTCCTGCAGCCACTGTGCTCCCTGCTGACTGGCGCTCCCCTCACCCATCAGGCCCTTGCTCCCTCCAGTGTTTCGGTGAGGTCTCCTTACTCTCGTGATGAGAACACACCCCTGCTCCCTCATGCTCCTGTTGGGCCTTTGCCCAGCGTGCTGCAGGCCTGGGCCTCTCCCCTCTCCTCTTTGTCTTCGGGCCCTTGTCCCTCCTGCAGGGAAGCCTTCTCTGGCCTGCCTGGGCAGACACCTCACCATCCCTCAACACACACTGCCATCGCCACAGCCCTCCACTGTCTGTGGTGTCTGCGTGTGTGGGTGCAGTCTGCTCCTCCTCTGCCTCCATGTAGCTCAGGGTGGAAACTCTGTCTGGTTTTTCTTATCGCAGCCCCAGCACTGACCTGGCACATAGTAGGCGCTCAGGAAGTGTTTTTGAATAGATGGCTGGAACCTCAAAGCCTGCCGTCATCCTGAGAGGAAGACAAAGGGAAAGAGAAGAGAGGAATTGTTGTGGCATGGGAACCAGTCCGATGCCTCTTAATTGTTTCATGAGCCCAGCAAACAGCAAATCCTGCTTTTTGGAGCCCCGACCGCTCCTCGGCTAGTCCGTCCTGAGAACAAGCACACGGTCACTTTCCTCGTAGCGTAAAGCAGTCCCGCGGAGGACCACGCCTCTGGCCCTATTTGCCCGGTGTTGCGGTGTAAGAGGCATGGGGACTGACCTGCAGAACGTGGAGACGAGGGGGTTTGCAGTGGGGGCCTCCACCGGCCTGGACAAGACCAGAGCAGATGCCCTGTGGAGGGTCAGTTCGCTGGACCTTGGCCTGAAGGAAGTGTGGAATCCTGAAGAGTAAGATGGAAGTGGCGCTGAACTTGACTGTCAAACCTGGAACATCTAGACCACGTCAGTCCCTGGGAACCGGAAGAGTGTGTCCTCAACAGGTGATGGGGTATCCTCAAGACAGGAGGGCAGTGAGGAGCTCGCCACATGAACCTGTGGTTTAAAGATGAATTAGGATTAAGATTTTATTTTCTTGGGCTCCAGAATCACTGTGGACGGTGACCGCAGCCATGGAATTAAAAGACATTTGTTTCTTGGAAGGAAAGCTATCACAAACATAGACAGCATATCAAAAAGTAGAGACATTATTTTGCTGACAAAGGTTTGTACAGTCAAAGCTATGATTTTTCCAATCCAGTGGTCACGTATGGGTATGAGAGTTGGACCATAAAGAAGGCTGAGCGCCAAAGAATTAATGCTTTCAAATTGTGATGCTAGAGAAGAGTTGAGAGTCCCTTGGATAGCAAGGAGATCAAATTAGTCAATCCTAAAGGAAATCAACCCTGAATATTCATTTGAAGGATTGGTGCTGAAGCTGAAGTTTTAGTGTTTTGGCCACCTGATGCCAAGACGTGACTCACTGGAAAAGCCCCTGATGCTGGGAAAGATTGAGGGCAGGAGGAGAAGAGGGTGGCAGAGGATGATATGATTGGATAGCATCACCAAGTCAGTGAACCTGAATTTGAGCAAACTTTGGGAGATAGTAAAGGACAGGGAAGCCTGGTGTGCTGCAGTCCGTGGGGATTCAGAGTCGGGCATGACTTAGTGACTCAACAACAAGGATTAAAAGAGAATTTTCACCTAGAACCTGGGTAAGCTGCACAGGGTGTAGACAAGAGTATATTCTCCCAGCTTCTCTGTCAAGGGCAGCCTTGAAGCCTACACTGGATTGTCTCTCTGGGACAATTGTACGAAGAAGAAGCGTCCAGACCGGGACATGGGGCAGGACCAGTGCCGTGGTCGGTGACTGGGTCTCTTATGAGACCCAGGCGGAGAACCCTGGTACACCGTGGTTGCTCAGGGATGATGTGTTTATTGGGTCCCCAGTCATGTTCACATGCAGCCCTGGCAGGCTGAGCCTGGCAGGCAGGGCTCTGCGGAGAGCTGGCCCTCCTGCTCTCGGCACCCTGCTGCAGCCGTCGGTCGCTCCCTGCCCTCTGCCGCAACCGAGCTCCACGTGATGACAGCTCTGCACGTGCGCCCCTTTGCATCTGGCCCTTGCTTCTACCCCTGTTTTTTTCCTACCTGACACCGTGCAATTACCAGCTCTCTGCCTCCTCATGGAGCACACGCCCCCTCATCCCCACCCGGCTAATGAGGCGATTAGAGGGATTTCACGGTGACCCTGCGCTTCCTCCACACCTGGGTCACCTGCAGACAGCGGGAACCATGGGCACACTTTCAGGCAAGCAGTCTGGACTGACAACAGAGCAGGAACCCAGACAGCCTCTCCCGGGAGGCTGCTGGGACGGCCACATTCACCGTTGGAGCCTTCCTGGTGCAGCAATCAGGAGATGTGGCCGGCCCAGCATGCATCAGCAGATGCCAGACGAGCCCTCGTGCAGCAGAAGACATAGCCCTCCATCGCCTTGTCCTGGCTTGAGGCTCCCCTAGTAAAGACTGACGGAGAAGTCAGGAGGGAGCACGCCGGTCCCCCGGTTCTCCAAGTGCTGCTCACACAGCTTCCATTCCCCTGAAGGCGACCACTCCCCTCCTCTCACCTGTCCCCACGTTCCTCGGGCTCCTTCCCGTCACCAGCCCTCCACGTCCTCTCTGCTTTTATGACCCAGAACCTTCCGTCTGGTTAGGGCCCACACGAAATGCCTCCAGGTCTTCTTCAGAGGCGATCTGTCTGCACTGTGGTCCTAAGGTTCTGGCAGCAGTCTGAAGTATGGAGGGATGTCTTACCCACTGAACAGCCCAGGACGGGGACGCGGTTTGAGAACCAACATCCCGGGGTGTGGTGTGTGGCTCTTTGCCTGTGGGTTTTCTGTTCTTTGCTGGTGGCGGCAGCATCTCTCCCAAGGGTACACGTGTGCCCTGGGCTGTGTAGAGTCCGTGTGTGTGGTCTTGGAGACGTCACGTGGCCCCGAGTCTGGGCGACCCCAGAGCCTGCGCACCTTGCTTTGCTGCCTTGCGTGCACGCTCAAGATGCTTCTGGCTTCTGGAGTCAGTACTGGGCTGAGTAACCGGTAGATGGATTCTGTGAAGGGTGTTTATTTCCACGTGAACAGATAATTCTCTGTGTAACAAGAGAAGCAGACTTAGAGCGGGAGGTGTTTCGGTGCCTAGGTGGAAGGATTTGATTTGAAGCCAGCAGAGCAGCAAACCTTCCTGGAGTGGGCTGGAGAAGCTTTCTGCTCCTGAGACATATCTTTGAGAAGAGACAGCTATGGGCAAGATGTGGGTCCGACTTTTTCTCTCATTTCCTTCCCAGTCTAGGCAGAGGGTGCAGGGGAAAGGGGCTGGGCTTGGATGATCAGGTCGTGTGAAGCGTGGGGAGAGAAGACAGACACGCAGCACCCAGCGGGGCTTGGAGTCGTTGTCCAGTACACGTGTTCCCTTCTCCCTGCCCTCTTCTCTCCGAGTCTGTGAACAAACAGCACAGGCTTCACAGATGCGTCCTGAACGCTCCTGCCGCCTGCGCCCTGTGCCGTTGGTCACAGTGCTCCTTGGTCTTCCATAAGGCTGTGTTTCCAGCTCCTGGTGGAGGTAGGGTGCTCACAGCCTCCAGGGTGGACCCTCCTCACTAGTTGGGGCTCCTGAAATAAGCCCAAAGTGACCATTTTCATCTTCTAGCCTTTAGTCTCTGAGATTGAAATGCTGAATGTGCGTGATTTACAAACAGAACAATACAGGGTGTTGTTCTCGTTATCAAAGCCGCCCCGGGTCACGTGACAGCGCGTGAGGTGTCTGATGACGCCCCTCGTCTGCTGTCTCCTAGCTGCTGATAATAATAATAGTCAACGCTTTCCGAGTGCCTTCGCGATAGGTTCTCTGATACTCGCTTTGATTCGTTGGTTCGTTTCATCCTTTGAGAGTGAGCAGACTGGCACTGGGAGAACTAGGTGCCTTGAAACTCAGAGAGCAGGTTGCACGGGCGTTGCAGGGCGGCGCTGGGTCCTCCCCCACCCAAAGTGGCTCTGCTCTGGCAGCCGGGCCCAAGCCGCACTGCCCCGGCACCTCCAGCTGCCCCACGTCCAGCCCGGCATCTGGGTGGCTTTTCTCTCCACCCAGGTTCTTTTCAAAACTGGCTCATCCAGCTGCCTAAACATGCGGTAGAGACCGGCTGGCCCAGAGAGGAGGGCGGCCACATCTGTCACTGCAGCCACTGGTGACAGCAGGGGTCACGGCTGCCACCCACGTGGCACTCAGCCCCAGCCGGACTCCCGTAGAGCCATGGGTCTGCTCCTGTGGTCCTCTGTGTCCTCAGGTGCTGTCCCTCCCCAGTGTGGGGCAGGGTAGGGACTCACACCCAGGCCTCCTGGCATCACACTGTAGCTTCTCCCATCCTTGGCATCAGGTCCGCCCCGCGGTTCAGGTGGAAACTCCTGGCAGCCTATCCCCTGCCCGTGTGCAGGTATGACGATCCAGACCACCCGCCTTCTCTGACCCACCAGCAAGCCCTCCAGTGGCCCCAGTCCAGGGTCACCTTTCAGTGAGCCCATCCTTCCGGCCTGCTGAGGTGTTGTGGGTGTCCTGCCGTCCGTTGTGTTAGCTGTCCCTGCTGGCTTCTGGTCTGCAGGTGTGATAAACACGCCTTGTAGTGTCATGCAAGTCACCGATAATAGTGTCGAGCAGGACAGGCCCAGAGGGACTGGTGCCGGAATCCTGCCCCGAGCTCATCCGTCTCAGTCAGTATTCACAGGATGCAGTCACACCAGTTCCAAAAACTTCATCGTTTCCATGTCCAGCCTGTGTTTCTCCATCTTGACAGTTTCACAGAGAATTAGGCTTTATAAAGTGTTCTTCATTTTCCCTTCATACAACCCCTGCCCCACCCCGTAGAGGCCTGTCCTGACGTGGAAGGAGTCTCAGCTTGGAGGAAGCTGCCGACTCTGGAGGGCCGTCAGGGGAGGGCACGCTGGACCATCAGAGTCCTCGGCTTACATCTTGTTGGGGCCCGTGGAAGGTTTCTGGCACTTAGGTAACCCTGAAGCTCCACGCACTTCTGGGGTTCTCACTCAGGGTGTCGCTCTCAGACCCCGGCCATCTCGGCATTGTTTCTGTCCCCTTTCCAGCCCTGCTCCTCTCCAGGCGGCAGGGCGGGCCGGCATCTCCCTACTGATCACCTGGGACCTGCACGGCCTGACACCCGCCCGCGCCCGGCTCCTCACGGGGGGCTGGCGCTCAGGGGTGAGGCCAAGACCCACTTTTCCTCCATTTCTGTGTCCACGAGTCACTCAGGCACTTTGCTGGGATAGCTCGCACCAGCCTAACAGGGCTCACCTGGAATGCAGTGTCTTCTGGGGCCCTGGAGTTTTACAGATGCTCGAGTTGGTTTGATCCTAAGATGCTGCAGAGAAGGCATCCTTAAGACAGGCTGCCCACCAGTGCCTGTCTCTGCCGAAACATAAACTGGGGTTAAAGAGCCTGATGCACTTCCTTCCCTTCCATGGCTGTCAGAGGTCTGACAGCCTGTGTCCCTTCAGTGCGCTGACCTTCTCGTCCACACTAGCGGGTTCTGTACCTGAACGACTGTGTTGCACATGGAGGACTGCCTGTCACCTTCTCCCTGGAGTTATCAGTCACTCTCGCTGTCACCCGAGAGCCACCTAAACCCCCTCAGATTCAGGGCCTTTCTTCATCTGCAAGGGTTGGGGCCAGGCAGGAGGGTGCAAACCTGGAGGTGGCCTCAAGCCATCTTCTCAGTGGCTATGATTTGACTTACTTTCGTATTTAAATTTGCTGAACACCCCCATAGTTCGTATTTGCTTGTGTGTTAGTATGTTTGGTGGACCTACTACCTGGCCAGTTTGGCATCATCAGCATCACCATTATCACATACTCACTAAATATGGTCAGCAGAGAGTGTTCTGAGAGTCTGAAGGAATGTTCTAGAGGGAGATTTCAAGACCATGGGGGAAAGAGTTCTTGTTTAGTGACTGGGGTAACTGGATAACTCTTGGGAAGAAAAGGTTGAATTTGCCACATCCTACCATGCTGCTGGTGCTGCTAAGTTGCTTCAGTCGTGTCCGACTGTGCGACCCCATAGACGGCAGCCTACCAGGCTCCCCCGTCCCTGGGATTCTCCAGGCAAGAACACTGGAATGGGTTGCCATTTCCTTCTCCAATGCATGAAAGTGAAAGTGAAGTCGTGCAGTCATATCCGACTCTTAGTGACCCCATGGACTGCAGCCTACCAGGCTCCTCCGCCCGTGGGATTTTCCAGGCAAGAGTACTGGAGTGGGGTGCCATTGCCTTCTCCCATCCTACCATAAACCAAAATAAAATCTAGATAGAATTAAAGCAGTAGCAGGCTCAAAGAAAATTGTTGTTGTTCAGTTGCTAAGTTGTGTCTGACTCTTTAAGACCCCGTGGACTGCAGCACACCAGGCTTCCCTGTCTATTACCAACTCCTGAAGTTTGTTCAAACTCATGTCCATTGAGTCAATGATGCCATCCCACCATCTCATCCTCTGTCACCCCTTCTCCTTTTGCCTTCAGTCTTTGCCAGCATCAGGGTCTTTTCCAGTGAGTGAGTCAGGTCTTCACATCAAGTGGCCAAAGTATTGAAACTTCAGCATCAGTCCTTCCAATGAATACTCAGGGTTGATTTCCTTTGGGATTGACTAGTTTGCTTTCCTTTCAAGAAACACAGTATACTTGAATATTTTAAAAAGCTGGAATGAGGAAGACTTTTCTAAGCATGATCCTAAAGCTGTAAAATGTAAAATATTGAGAGACTAGATAATATATAAAAATGCATCTGTTATCCTCTGATACAATTTACAGTTCTGTCCTGCAAAAGCATGCCACATGTTAGACTGACTTTTTACCTAGGATGGTTGTCTCTGAATTTATTGGTGACGTTGGGAGAAGGTGCTGAGAGCTCTCCTTTTCAGTGGTCATCCTTGCAGGCGTATTGATTTCCTAATTAGGCTGGATTTCACCTCATTGGCAGTGGAAGTGGCATCTGCCTGTCCTGCTGGGTAATCCAGCCTAGTAACGGAGGGGGGGTTATCCAGCCTTCACTACAAGGGAGTTCCCTGTGGTTAGATAAACTGATCTGTTGCTTGGTAACTACGGGATTACTCTGGTGGATGCTCAGGACGCCCACTTGAGAGGGGCTTGGGTATTTGAAGGGCAAGGAGGGCAAGAAAGTTGGCAAGTTTCTGGGAGAACTGCAGCTTGGCAGGAGAAGGAGCCGAGGCCCCACGCACCCGTCGTTTCATCTTCCCATCTGTACTTCACCCGTTTGGGTGCTAGGCCCCAGAACAAAGGAAAAGCAGGCGGCTCCTGTCAGGGTGTCTCCTGACAGCAGGGGGAACCCGTACAGGGCCGACCCTGAGGCCCTTCCTCCTGCAGAAGAGGTCCGAGCCTGGAAGGCAGGACCCCCTGTTTGCTCTCTGGACTGTCACTCAAGAGCTGGAGTTTGGGTCTCAAGTCGGAAGAATAGTGATTAAAGTAAAATCATAAGGAATCCTAAAATAGCTAGGAAATGTTGAGATCATAACCTCAAGACAAGCACATCCCGCTTTCTGCCAGCATCTTCTGCCTCAGTGAGGGTAGACTCGGAGACCCTGAGAAATGTTCCTGATCAAGGCACCGCCTGCCCACCAGGGGTCACCTTCCAGAGCCCCAGGCCTGGATCAAGGGCAGGAGCCACGCCCGAGAGGTCACCTTCCCAGCCCAGGCCTGGCTGAGCTTGTCAGCCCGGAAGGACCGGTCTCCCATGACTCAGAGGCAGACTGAGGGGGGCCTGGGGGGCGGCGTGTGTGTGCAGTTACGCATCACACTCTGTGTGCGTGTATACACTGGTACATCGCACGGGCGCGTGTGCGTGCAGTTATGTGTCATGGTGTGTGTACAGTTATGCATCACACTCTGTGTGCGTGTATACACTGGTACATCGCACGCGTGCGTGTGTGTGCAGTTATGTGTCATGGTGTGTGTGTACAGTTATGCATCACGGTGTGTGTGCGTGTATACACTGGTACATCGCACACGCATGTGTGTGTACAGTCATGCATCAGTGTGTGTATGTGTGTATACACTGGTATATTGCACGTGTGTGTGTACAGTCATGCGTCACACTGTGTGTGTATGTGTGTATACGCTGGTACATTGCACGCGTGCGTGTGTGTACAGCTATGAATCACTGTGTGTGTGCGTGCATGCACGCACTGGTGCATCACGCGCCTCGGCATGGCCTCTGATGCCAGGTCTGGAGCCCAGCGGCTGGAGCGCAGGTGGCTGCTGAGCACCCGGGCTGGAAGCAGGCCGCATCCTTGCTCTGTGCCCCGCACTGCCGGCAATTAGTGTATCAGTCCCCAGTAAGATGCTGGTTATTTATGTTGCCTTAACAGTGGCAGGAGCCAGCGTCGGAGTGGTAGCGCTTAGGCTGCTGGGAGGATATTTTGACTGAAATTTTGCATATTTTGAAACTTGGGTTGTTACATTTAAAATTATACACGATGTGAATACCTGGCTTCAAACAAGAGGGGAGAAAAAGCATTCCTTCCTGTCAGAACCTTTCCAGTCTGTCTGTCATGTCACCTGACTAAAAATAAACCGCACACCCGGGAACTGGCAGCATTCCGTTTGGAACACGCTGGGCGCGTTCAGCTGTAGGCCCATCTCCCGCTGCGTGCCACCCGCACGTGAGCCCCAAGCGTGGACGGACCTCCACCGGGGCCCGGGGGTTAGAGCCACTGCCCATCTGAAAGGGAGAGCCCAGCGCTGACATCAAGGCCCCAGCGTTGGTCCCAGCTCCCCTGCGGCCTAGCCGGAGTCTCTTGGCCTCTCTGGACTTGAGCTGCCCTGGGTTAACTGTGGTTGTCTGCAGCCCACGTGCCAGCCACCAGCCAGCACTCCATATGTCTTATTCTCTTTCACCTTCACAAAGCTTGTGAACTACATTTCAAGGATAGTCCCCATTTTTCAGATGCGGAGGCTCGAGGCCCCCGTCAACGTCATTCAGCTAGTGAGTGACAGAGCAGGGTTCCAGGCCCGGTCCCCGCTTCACGCTGCAGCTCTCCCCTCCCAGCTCCCCCTGTCCTCCAGCCTCCGCCAGCATTGCCCCACTGAAACATCCCTGTGAGTCGTGAAGGCCTCCTCCATGTCAAATCGCGGTGGTTTGTCGTCCTTGATCCCGCTGGGCCCTCCTGTTCCGCCCGGTGGTTCCATCTGGGACCGGCTGGTGGGAAGAGCTCAGGCTTGTGTCCATGGCCCATGTTTGCGTCTGGCTTACGCTCTTGGGAGGTGGATGGTCTTGGGGCAGTACTTCCCCTCCTCCGGCCTCAGTTTCCTCGTCTGTAATCTGAGATGGTGACCAAGCCTGCCTCGTGGAGTGACAGTCCTCCCCCGCACCAGCTCTGACCTCCTCACCACGCCCTGTCCTGCACTGCACACACGTGTTACTGCAGACGCCTGACCCTTAACCACAGGGTACTGTCAGCCCCGGCCTCGGCTTCGAGTCTTCTTCCCCGCACAGGTTGGCTTTGCATTTTTCCCCGTTTGTGACTGGCATGGATTGAAACCCCCCACCCCCCATCACGTGCACCCCACCCTCTGCACTGTGAGTGTAAAGGGAGACGGTAGCTTTAACCTAGTTACAGACTTCCTGATCACTTTACTGGCACAGTATTAGTCTCGTAGTTAATTCCTGGGCTTTGAAGGAGTTCTGTTGTATTTATTTTCAGTCTGACGTATCCTCTGATTTTTACAGCAAAGGGAATGCTGTCGATGCAGGTAGCAGAGGGTAGCGTCTGCCTTCTTTTAGAGCCCAAGCTGGTGCCACCTCAGGGTTGAAGGCACCGTGGGCACAGCAAGACGGATCCTCTGGTGACGACCCTGTTGTTTTGGATAAAATCTTGTCTTAAGAAGCATTATTTTACTCTTCAGTTTTCATAATCGTTTTTTCTGTGTACGATTGAACTTCTACAAATTTCCCCCTCTGATCTTCCGATCAAATAAACGATGAAGCGGCTGCCTTTTGAAACCAGTTACTAGGATTCACCATCTGACATTGATTTTCAGGCTTTGGCATTTTCCATGCGGGTTGGGTCCATCCCTGGTGCAGATGCCGCGCCGCCGTCTGCCCAGGCACACCTGGGTGTGGGACTTTTAGGGTCAGAAATGATTTATTATTACTAGAGGCTCTTCAGTCAGGGAAGAGGTGTCGGTGGCAGCCACCGCAGCCCCCACCAGCCTCCCAGCCGGGTCCCCAGGAGGCAGCCAAGGGCAGGGGGTTCCCAGGCACTGGCGTGCAGAGTGTTGTGAGTTTCAGGGTGGGTTTCCCCCCATCCCTTGGCAAACTGCTGTATCATACACCTCATTTGCCATCAGAGTATGAGTGTGTTTCATTCTTTTCTTTCCGTGAAAACAACACAGAACAAAGCCTCACTTTTAAAAATGCCATGATATTTTGCCACCGTTATGAAAATCTGTCAGCAGCGTATCTAATCTTGCGGTGCATAGAATATCAAAACAAGCGCTATTGAAGGGATTGTACTTCTGTTAATACAAAACTGTCAGTTCCGCACTCTCGGAACCAGCTGCCATCCGCCTCTTCCCAAATGAAGAAGGAAAAAAGAATAATAATAAAGTTTCCTTTCTCCCCCCGCCCCCACCCCACTATCACTGCTCCTCAGGCCTGACCTTCAGAGGAAGAAGACCCAGAGTAAGCAGCGCCTGGCTGAAATCTTGCGTTCCGAATATGCCAGCGGGATGGAGACGTGGCGGCACCAAGGGTCAGAAAGCAGAACACGCGCGCGGGGCCGGCCAGCCAG
>NW_011494947.1:988246-992166 GCF_000754665.1 Bison bison bison
GAGCTGAGGGTGCCACCGCCACCCCCTGCAGACCCCTGTCCCTGCGGGGGCAGGGGTCAACAGAGGGTGGATTACCTGATTACCCTGCCTTGTTTAAGACCCCTCTCAGATGTATTCCATCACTGCCCGTAGATCACATGAGCACTTAATCACTTAATATAAATCCTGACGTCCTGCGGCACCCACCCGGAGGGGATCCTGCCTGGTGATGCCGTTCTGAAGAAGTTTCACCATTCACTTTAAGCTGCCCTCTACACGTATGTTAGCCTGAATTTTGTAAAACAGGATTTTAAAAACTGGAATTGGTAAAGAGAAAAGACTATCAGATCCTTTTCTTGATGTATACAAATGCTTTATTAAAAAGGACCAAATGAGCTTTTGGTGTGGGTCACAAATGCCTCCGGGTCTCAGTTCCCGAGTATGCAAGCGGCTCTGAGCGCCCACGTCACACTCACCTGCGATGCTCTGTCCTTCTTGTCATGGGGAAAACGTACTTTCTTAGGACTAATTGATTTACTGTTGCCTTTTTCTAGTTTGCCTTTGAAGTCAAAAGGCACCGCTGCCTGAGCGTTCTCTTCAGTCTTGTGCTCCAGAAAGGCTCGGGGTCTGTACTGCGGCCCAGGCCACAGCTGCCCCTCCCCTGTTGTGTTTTCTGGGAGGTCTGAAGGAGAACCCCCCGGGGCGTATTGATTTCCCAATAAATGTAAGATTTGGGCAGGGTAACTCCAGTGGCCCAGGAGAGGGGGAGCAGAGCCTCCTGGCCCTCCTGTCCTCGGGCAATGCTCTCTCCACCTCTCCTCTTGTTCTCAGCCCCCATTCTCTGAAGTTACTAGCACGAGTGTGGAGACCCCCTTAACCCCTCCAGAGCCACGTGAGCTCAAGGGCCCGGCGAGGATGGTGAGCGTTACACAGGCAAGCGGTCTGCGGGGGCCATGGGGAGCCGGGAGGCCTCCTGGCCTCCATCCCTCAGGTGTAAGGTGAACATGGGTGGACATCCCACCAGAAGGGACGTGTCCTGAAGGTGAGGGTGAGTCTCATAAGCCCTGGCCCACCAGTGCAGGGAAAATGTGGCCTCAGAGACTTGGCTGTCACATCGGAATTAATAGGGATCTTTGGTGAAGTCTGTAACAATGATAATAAGTAAATACACCTGCAGCACACGCCATACTGTGGGTAAGTCTGCCAGCTACTTTTGGTCTCCATAGGTGAGAGTCCACAAGATTGGGATGGGAAAAGAGGGGACCAAACTTTGTCAACAAAACCCAGCTGTCAGAGGGTTAATGCCAGTGATCTGGAATGATCAAAGAGAAACCCTGCTTTCCCTACCCCCCCCACGAAAATACTCTTTCCATGAAAGGAAGAATCTGCCCTGGGAGCGGGCAGAAGTGCCAGGACCCTGCAAAGCATTTAAGTGACTGTAATTCTGAGATCTAGACTTCCTCTTCATGTGCTGAGACTTAAGTGAAGGTTTCTTGCCATGGATGCTGTCTGGGCCTGTTTCTAAGCAGAATCAATACATTACCCCCAGTTAATAAAGAAACATGGATTTAGCAGCTTTAAGGTTAATATTATCTAAATTTAAATAACCTTAAAATAAATCTCTTTCTCTCTTATTATGGCTCTTGACAGATTATACATTTCAGGCATCAATTAGGGAAAGCTTTAGCCTAATTCCACTGTACATATCCTAATTTTGTGTGTATTTCTAATCTTGCTTCTTTTTCTAATTTTCCAAACTTACCTCTTTCTCTGTCTCATAAACCTGATCCCCATATTTAGAAGTCAGAGAATCTGGACATTTCATGGAATGTTGCAGCCTAAAGCTTTTTTCCCTCATGGGCTTGTAAAATGCTCTTTTTTAATCCCAGACATCTTCATGTTTGGAACCCTATGGGCTGAGCATCTTCACAGGGCCCCCCATTCTCACGCACTAAAGGGCAGAGAGCCCTCGGTGAGTGATGAAGGAAGGCCGAGCTGATGCAACGAAAGCGACATTTTCCACTTTGAGAGAAGCAGAGCCAACTGACTCTCAGCAAAGGACATTCTGACAAAGCCCGGTGGATTCCTTTGATTGTTTTTTCTCCCCCCTGTGGTGAAGGGAGGCGAGATTTAGGGAAGGCCGAGGAGTCAGAGAGCCCCTTAAGGCAGGCGTATAAGGCAGGCGTATCCAAGCTGCTAGCACCCTTGGCATTTAACATTTGAGCCCTTCAGTGGAAAGTTAGCGGAAGCCATCAGAATCCAACCGTCGCTTCCAGGAGACAGAAATTTAAGACTCCCCCGCCCCTACTGGAGAAGTTGCCCTCCTTGCAAAGGGCGCTCCACTGGTCTTGTTAAATTGCCTGCATGACCACGATGCCTTATCTCTTAATCTGCTCCACCAGAGGAGAGGTTCAGAGCAAAGCCTTTCAGCGTGGAGGCGGCCGAGCACCCCTTAAAATCAGCTGGACTTCTCAAACAGGCTCAGAAGCCTCGAAACAAGACTGCTAGGGGAATCTCAACTTCTTTTCAACTCTGTTGCCCCTGCCCCCCTGGAGTCTAGGTTTCCAAGGGAGGGTGGGGGTGGGTCAGTAGAGGCACTGAGACGCTGCTTTCTCAGTGCCTCTCCTATTGTCTTGCCTGCTGGGGGGCTCGCACATTCATTCTTTTTTTTTCTATCTTAAGGGCGAGTTCACCCAGCCCCCAGGGTTGGGAACAGAGAAACCGATTTAGCCTTCTAAATGGATGAAAACCGAAGCCCACCTCACTGCAGAGGTTGTAAAGTTATTATTACAGATGGGAAGTGCAGGACAGTTTGAAATACTGTAATTATAAACTTGTCGGGGAGCCTTGTTCTTCATTAGTGTAAGATATGAAATCAGCTCGGAGGTACAAGGACAATTACATAGTTGGACTGTGTCTGTGGTTTACACGGCCGCTGTGTAAATGTAAGGGTGGTTGCTCCAGTCTATCTCCTTCTCTTGCACAAAATGAAAAGCACACCAGTGCAAGTTGTCCTTTGATAGATTTTTAATATGATTTTAAAGAGTTTTGTTTGGTCTCATTCTTATTCAATGAGATTAATTTAAAGCACTTATCCCCTGGGTTTAAGTCAATCCATGTAGGATTTGGGCAGGGTGTGTTGCATGGGGGTAGGGGGGGTTTGTTTGCAGGAGGCTGTGAGAGACTTCTTTCCCACTTCATTAACCCTGAGTTGGGGACAGTCCCCCTCTCGCCCCCTCCTCCAGCCAGAGCTGAGGATTTACCAACCCGCATTCACATGCAAAAGAACTCGAAAGCCGAGGGGCTCCTTAATTAGCTGCTGTGCATTTGGCAAAATTAGAATAATACCCTCAGCACCCTAGGAGAGAAAAGGGGTGGCGAGAGGGTGCTGGCGGGGAGGCGGGAGGAAACTGTAGCAGAGGCCAGCGGAGGGGAGTCAAGAGTGGAATCCGAACCCCACCCCTCCTCCACCAGGCAGTCCTTTCCTGGAACAGTCTGCCACAAACCCGGAGCGGGGCTGGGCTTGCCGGGCCCCCAAACTTCCCAGCTCCAGGCGCCTCCTGGGGAGTCTGAGCTGCAGGTGGTGTGTGGGAAGGGACCACCTGATTCCACCTCCCCTGTGAGCTGTGGGGCCCCAGGAGGTGACCTTGGCCCTTTGAACGGGAAAGTGAAGTCTGGAGTCTGGCTGGAGACTGAAATCCCTGTCCTGAGACCTGGAGTCAGAGGCTGGGGCCCCAGGGCGGACTTTCCCGGGGTTCGGCTTCCCTCTGGGTGGTGTCCCCAACATGGTCGTGGGGTGAAGGGGCAGTGAGAAAATGGGGGAGTCGCGTTCCCCAGCGAGGGCTCGTCAGGTCCTACCCAGGGCAGGGGCCGGGAGCTTCCTCGCCTGCCGCTGGTGCCCGCAGCCGAGGCGCAGGGCGGAGGGGCCCACGGGGGGGAGC
>NW_011494947.1:992282-992742 GCF_000754665.1 Bison bison bison
CCCCGGCCCCCGGGACCGGCTGAACAGCGCGGAACCAGATGGAGAGGCTGGAGCAGGTGGGGGAGCCGCGCGCTCGCCTCACTATAGAGATGGGAAGACTGAGGCCCGGAAGGGGGACGCCTGCCCCCAGCCTCAGCTCTCAGAAAGAGAGGGAGACGAGTCACAGTGCTTCCTTACTGAGGGTGAAAAGAGCCTGAGTCCCAGAAGCGGAAAAGGAATCTTCCGGAGGAATGGGGAAGGGCCGAGCGCTGACCGACCAATGGAGCGCGCGGACAAGCGCCTGGTCATTTGTAAGAAGTTTATTTTCGACATTTAAAAAACGAGAGAACCCGAGGGGTCTGGCTGTCCCCCAGACGGAGGCTGGACGCGGGGGTTGGGGTGTGGGTGGGCAAGTCCCCTGGCCGCGGCCTGCCCTGCCTGGGAGGGCGGGCGGTGGGTGGGCACAGGCCCCAGGCTCACT
>NW_011494947.1:993348-995174 GCF_000754665.1 Bison bison bison
AGAGGTCTCTGCAGGGCGGGCGGCGGTGCGCTGGGCCCGCGGTACAGATAGAGCGCGGCGCCGGGATCCAGGTTGGAAACCAGACTCTGCGGGTAGAAATAAGGCGACGGGAACATCCGCTGAAGCGCCGAGTAATTGCCCGCCTCGGCCAGCAGCTCCAACCCGACGGCCGTCTGTCGCTTCCACTTAGTCCTAGGGACCGAAATAAACGCGCAAGGCAGGGATCAGGACTGGGGCGCTCGGAGACCCCTGCCCCTCAGAGTGCCTGCCCCGGAGCGCCTGCAGAGAGGCCAGGAGGGAGCCCACTAATTCGTTCATATCACTAAATCACGGGTTGCCGGGCACGGTTTTCGCGCATTAAAGGCATCGATGCTATTAATCTTCCACGAACTTTTCATGACTGTCATCCCCGCTTACAGATAAGAAAACTGAGGAGTGGGTCAGATCTCAGGGCGGCCGAAAAAGAGGAGACCCCGGGTTCTAAGCTAGGCTGTCTTATCCCCAGAGCCAGGGGTCTAAGATCGCCACACTTCGTGCAGGGCATCCCACCCAACCTGGGCGCTTGAAGCGGGATGTCGGAGCTCTCCGCCTCGCGCCCCCGTGCATCGGCCCCCGGGGGAGGCCTTGGAACGAAAGATCACCCTGGAGAGGGCCGCAGGGGGTGCCGGGGTCTGTCTGCTCGTGGTGGAATGGGGAGCGGTTGATGCTGCCAGCCGCACCACCGGCCCGGAGGAGACCAGCCTCGCCGCGGGACCACAGTTGACCGCTTCTGCGGAAGCCCGCGGGCCAGAGACCGCGGCAACCGCAGAGGAAGAGCGCACGGCCGCCTCCGCCGCACCCCGCGCGCAGGTCCGAGGCTTGGGGCCAGCCCCACAGTCTGCCCGGTCCCGAAGCCGGGATGCCCCAGCCCAGTGCCGGCTAGGTTTTGGGGAAGGCAGGGAAGCGAGGCCACTCTGGTTGCCAGGGCTGCGGCCGGACTCCTGGGTGCACCTGGCCGGTGAGGCAGCCCCACTGAGTCGGACTCAGCCATACCAACCCCCATTTTCCTGCCTGAATTATTCATCATCATCATAATTGTGTAATTACTGTAACGGGCCTTAATTATTAATGCCCGAAGCAGTAATCGGTATTTATTATTAATGGGGCAGCGTGTTCTGAGCTTGTTTATGGAAAGCAACATTCCAGCCTCCGCTAAGAGTATGCGGGTGACTGTGGGTGTGTTTGTATTAGTGAATTGTGTTGACGTGAGTGTGTGACTGGATTGAGCGTGTGGCTGTGTGTGTGTTTTGTATGCATTTGTGTTTCTCTTCATTCTGTGAATGTCTTGGGAAGGAAGAGTAGGAACACCAGGTTCGAGGCCAGTGCCCAGCATCAATTTTCCGGTCCCTCAGGCCCCAAGGAGCTAAGTCTGGGCCCTTTCCCTCCTTGAGTCTCAGGGACTAGAAAGACTGGGGAGGCCTGAAGAATCCCGGGAAAGCTCAGTGCCACCCCCTCTACCCCTAGCAGCTGCCCAGGGCTGGAGGGAGGTGGTAGGATGTGGCCTGGGTGGACAGGCTTGGACCTCCCATGGTCCACGTGTCCATCTGCCCACCTGATCGAGTCCTGTCTCTATCCCTCACTGTGGGCTTCAGGCAAGGCTTTCTCTCTCCGTCCGAGGCCTCACTTTCCCAGTTTCACAGAATGGGGAAAGCTCAGAGGTCCCCAGAATGCGGAAAGCTCAGTCAGACACGTGTCCCGGTGGGTCCGTGGAGGGGTGGGGAGGAGAGGAGAGGGGGCCTCACCTGCGGTTCTGGTACCAGGTCTTGACCTGGGTATCAGTGAGGTTG
>NW_011494947.1:995274-999937 GCF_000754665.1 Bison bison bison
TGCCAGGTCTTGACCTGCGTGTCGGTGAGGTTGAGTGAGGCTGCGAGCTCCATGCGGTCCTGCACGCTCAGGTACTTCTGTCGCTCGAAGCTGCGCTCCAGCTGTGCCAGCTGGTGGTCGGTGAAGGCCGTGCGCGCCTTGCGTGGCTTTTTCAGGCGCACCGGGGGGCTGTCCCTGGAGCTGGAGATCTCCCGGTCGCCCTCCTCCTTCACTGCAGAGACACAGCCGCGCATCAGGGCCCAGCCTCACCGCCCGCCCGCCCTTACGGTCTTGTGAATGTGGCTCCCGGTGGCGGTGGCCCCGCTGCACTCGAGCCCGTGGGGCCGCAGCAAAGCCGCTCAGGGCTGAGACCTCCCAGCCCCCAGACCGAGGAGGAGCGACACCTCCGAGGAGAAATAACCCAAAGCCTACAGAGAACTCGACCCAGCTCCCACACTGCACGGGCGCTCCCTGGAGGGATTAGTGGACCGACTGGGTGGATCTGCCAGGGGAGGGGAGCGGTGGGGAGGGGACGCAGGAGTTCCAGCCTGGTGGGCTGCTCCGGTGCGTGCTCCGGGGTTTAGGACTGTGCCCCCTATTCTCTGGCTGCATCTGGGCCAGGAAGAGAGGAAGCTGAGGGCCAGAGTCTGGGGAGAAGAACCTGCATTGAGGGACAAAAGCCTGTTCACCCTGGAGTAGACGGTGGTCCTGAAGGACACCCACATCTCGCCTGACCCCTGGTTGGGCACGAATCTATGGGGATGGTTCCCCTGTTTCTTAAACTACAAACAGCGCACAGGCAAAATGCGAACTGCCAGGTGCCCGATCAGGGAGCACAAAGCCGTTTGGAAAAATAAGTGACTCGTTTACCCCTCAGATGCACACATCTCTGAGGTCCGTGTGTCCTTGTCATTTGCCTACGGTGGCTGCCCTGTGTTTCCCCCGATGGTCGAGACACACCAGCAGGGTCCCCGCTCCTGAGTCACAAGGATGGTACTGGATAATGTGGTTTCTTTTTTCCCCAGCACTTTCCTTTGGAGTTGACTGCACCGAAAATGCACACTTGCTGGAGCAAGCTCAAAGACCTCCCTCCTTCTTCCCCTAAAGTGATGATACCACCAGAGACCATCTCCCCAAAATGGACATGGGGCTTCCCTCCCTCTTTTTCTCTATTTTTCCTTTATGCTGAGTTTCATTGAGCATGGTGTTTGCAGTGACTGGGTTCAGCTGAATTGGAGTTAATTTCTGTCTGTAGGAAACAATAATCCGGTTAATTGAGCCACGAGGGAGCAAGACTTTTCAACCAGAAAGCGGTTCGAGACTGGGAGGGTGCCAGTCACCAGGTACACCCCAGTGGTTGAGCGGGGAGAGCGCTAGCGGGTGAGAAACCGGTAAGAAGCCGGTGAGCAGGGGTCCACGCCTTCCCACCGCCTCCTCCAGACCAGCTCGCTGGCCTCTCCCTGCCCTCCTGGACTCGGGCCACATTGGGGCAAGGGTGCCTCAGGAGATGGGGATCTGTTAGGATGGAGGATCTTTTCTGTCTATGCCAGGCAGGTAAAGTTTGAGCAAGTTTGCGGAAATGATTATCCAAACCTCTAACCTGATATTGTGGAAACCTTACTTTTTGACCTCATCATCTGGCCCTATTTGTAAATTCGCCCCATTTCTCAGGACTGAGCTCCAAGGTTGGGGGTGGGGTGGAGGTTGAGTTTGGGGTGTCCAGAAGAACGGGTTGGCTCCTGGGGCTTTTTCTCTAATTCCTCTCCCGGGCGCAGGCTGTAGCCTTCAGATACACACTCGCAGGTGCCCAGCCTCAACCTCCAAAGCAGGCTCAGTCAATCTCAACGCCTGAGAGTTCCAGGCCCCCCGACCCTGCCAGCTGGGAGCACAGTGCCCGTTTCGTTTCTCCATGGATATCGGCTCTTGCAAGCCAGACCGTGCGCTGCAGAACGCCTGACTTCAAAGCCCGGTTCCGCTTCTTTAAATGTTATGCTGAGGAACCTTTGATGCCGACTCGGATGGGACTGACCTTCCCTGCGTGCCCTCCTTGGAGGAGGGACTCTTCACATGGTAGGTGGATAGGGGAGTCGCTTAGCTGCCAACCCCGTGTGTCTGTCTGTCTCTCGGTAAGGTCTCCTGCTTCGGGTCCGCCTTTGAGAAATGCTCCAGAGGTGGTTATTTCTTCTCCTTCTTCACCCGGGACTTTGTTGATGCAAAGGTGGGGTACCTAGGGCTGGGGGAGACCTTCCTCTGTCTTCAGCTCCAACCCTATTTAAGTGATATGTGGACAGCCGGCCGTCATCACCACCCCGATCAGATATCATCAGGGACAAGAGAAGAAAATTGATATTCCAATTATCTTAACCGAAACCTTGACTCAAAATCCCACCTATGGGCAAAAAAATAAACAAATATAGAGACACGAGCCACACTCTTTCACCAGCACCACGCGGTGCAGGGGGGGCTTGCGACTTATTCTAACTATAAATCTGGGTGTTGTTGAGAATTATAAATAATAAAATATGCTGTTACACATATATATTTACCTTGCCTCCCTTGCTCCCCCTCACTTCCCCATCATACACCTGTCTTTCTCCCAGGCAAGTTTTCCTTGTCTCTCTAAACAGACCTGGGGGGAGGAGCAGGGCTCTCTGGGCCATAGGCGTCTGGACCCCCTTCCTCCAGCTCCAGCCCAACCTGCCCATCTAGCACGGCTGACCCAGGGAGACCTTGGAGTCTCCACTGGTTGCTTGGGGCAGTGGAGGAGGGAATGAGATGTGGAGTGGGGCCTCATATGGGTTTTGGTTTGAGGTCAGGGCATGTCCACAACCACTTCTTGGTTGGGAAGAGAGTGTTAAACGAGCCTTCCTAAATTTTTGTGATAACTTAGTGCAAACAAAGAAGGCAATGGCACCCCACTCCAGTACTCTTGCCTGGAAAATCCCATGGATGGAGGAGCCTGTTGGGCTGCAGTCCATGGGGTCTCGAAGAGTCGGACACGACTGAATCAACTTAGCAGTGCAAATATGGGTCAGGAGATGTAGGGCCCCCAAGACAATATAGAAGTTGGCTTTATAGGGAAGTTTTATCTCATGGAAAGCATTCTGGGAATTAATTATAAGGCTGAAAGAGCTCTAAACAGCCCCTGCCAGCCCTTCATTTTCTACTGGATGGGGACACAGGGCTCTGAAACTCCTTCCCTTCCTGCCTCCTGACTTCTCCCTGAGAAAGAACTTCGTGCCTCTGGCTTCACCAAAGACCTAAAGTCAAGGCAGTGGCCAGGACGAGAAACAAAATTAAGGAATTCTTTCTCTCCTTTCTTCCTTTCTTTCTTCTTTCCTTCCTCCTTCCCTCTTTCCTCTTAGTGCTGATCTCAGCTCCCTGGTTAAGACAGGATGGAAAGGAAACTGGAAAGATTCACGGGGTGAAAAAGCAAGTAAAGGGTCCTTCAACCCCAGTATAGGCTGGGTGCTGGGGGATCTCTGGGTCCCACACACACAGCCCGAAGTTGATTGCTCAGTGCACTTCAAATGAAATCCAGTGAGAACAGTTGGGTGAGCACAGAGACCGCTGAACCCGATCCCAGCCAGTCAGCCGCCTGCCTGACTGCTGTTTCTACTTTTAAGTGAGCATTTCTTTTGCATGATTCCCTGGACCCAGATCACACCCGGGGCCAACGGGAAGGAAAGCTGAATTGCCCTCCCCATCTGGATATTCAAATTAAAGGGTGGAAAATTGACTGTTCTCAGTGCTTCAGCCGGAATTTCCTGCTAGGTTTTCCCCCTTATAAAAAAGCGTTCGAGCAAGAACCCGTGGGGTCTTCTGTTGCTTCTGCAAGGTCTTTTCCCAGAGAGCCACTGGTCTGAGAGGCACTTGCTTCTGCCCACTGGAGGGTTGGTTAGTCCCAGCCGAAGTTTGGAAAGTTTGCTTTGTGTGTTTTCGGGAATCTCTCCTGGGTCATCACACAGAATTCCTCTCCTCGCTCTGCTGGACTCTTTGTTGCTCAAAAGCATAACCACGGGGCTAACTGACTGAAAGCTTCAGATGAGACCAGCGGCTCTGCCTGGGCCGGGGGCACTCCGGGTGAGCATGTTCATGTCCCCGCATGTGTGCACCCCAGTTTTAATGCCGTGTTCAGAAATGGAGCCCCCCTCCCCTAGGTTTTCACCTCCCACTTTCTTACCTTTATACTCAGAGTCCGATGAGGCGTTGCTGCCACTTTTGTCCAGCTTGTCTCTAAAGTCCTCCCCAGGCTTGGCCGCAAGACGGCCCCCAGGGTCAGGAGCGGCTGGCTGCCCGCTGCTAGAGTAGGGTGCACAGGCCGCAAGCGGTTTGCAGTCGGCAAGGATGTCCCTGATCAGAAAGGAGGAGGTCACGGTGCGAGACTGGGCTGGGGCCGAGAGCTGCCCAGGCTGCAGGTGGGAGTCCAAACCTGGTCCCGAAGCCCCGCCAGGCCGCGGGGCTCCCGTCTCCAGACAGTCCCTTCCTGGCGAGGCTGGTGAAGAGCAGTCGCTGCTGCTCTCTGAGCGAGGACTCAGCTCCAGGGGAGAGCGGCAGTCCCCGAGCAAGGGGTCCCCCTTGGGAAGGGCGGGGCTGCCCGCTCGGTGGGAGAGAATGGAGTCGATCCCAAAGCCATTGGAGCCTTCCATAGCCAAGCTGCGACCTGTCCTCCCCAAAAGCTCCC
>NW_011494947.1:1000136-1000709 GCF_000754665.1 Bison bison bison
GGGGGAGACGGACGGCCTGAGCTCCCCTTTGGCACAGAAGAGATGAGAAGACGCTGGAATCTAAATAAAGAAAGGGCTTAAAAAAAAAAAATCCAAACTGCACGCTTCTTCCAGGCGACTGGTGGCCGAGGGCAGCGGGGTCAGTACCGCGGTTAGCAGCGGGCCCGAGCCGAGCTACCAGCCGAGGGATCGGGGCGCACCTGGCGGCGTCAGCACCGCGGATAGCGGCGGCGGCGGCCTTCGGCGCATGACGCTCCACCTGGCCGGGGAGGTCTTCTCTCCACGCTCCCACCGCTCCGGGGGCCCCGTCAGCACCGTGGACAGCGCCTCCCTACTCCGCGGTTGCCGCTCTCCGCCCGTCCTCCGCGCGCGCCTTCGCCTCCCCCCCTTCCTTTAAAAAATGAACTTGTGTCACTTTTACTTTGGGGCTGGGTTTTTTTTTTTTCGTTTCTTCTTCTTTTTTTTTTTTCCGTTGTGTTGTGTGTGTGTGTGTGTGTGTGTGTGTGTTTTTAAGGGGACTCGCCCACGTGTCCCCGGAGTGATGACGCTGATTGGCTCTGGCCGATTTTGGGG
>NW_011494947.1:1000995-1002029 GCF_000754665.1 Bison bison bison
ACACTTTCCCACAGTTATTCAAATTATTCTTCCATCGGGCTGTCAACGATACCTTTTCTACCCCCTCCCTACCTCCCTGCCCGGCCGTTGTTGTTGTTGTTTTTCTCTTTCCTCTAGCAAGAAAAAGGGACTACACCCAGCAGAAAAAGAATTGTATGTGTGGAGAAGAGATTTTAATTTGTTGCGTCGTTTTCGGGTATTTCCTTTGCGGTCTACATGTTTTTCGTGAAGGAAAATCTGTAGCCCCCCTTCTCTGATCTCTTTGGACCTGGTGGGCCTGGCAGGGGTGGGGAAAGCTTGGTGTCTGCGCCTGGAAGGAGACAGAACGATGGCTTCACTGTGGGGCGAGGCTGGAAAGCTGGGCAGGTCGGGTCTAGGACGTTAGAGGGACCCCGAGAAATCCGTGTGGCCCGAGAGGGGCCGCGCAAAGGACCCCAACCCAGTCGACAGTCTCTCCTGCGGCGGAGCGTGTCTGGGGGGTCGGGTGTTTCTGTACCTCTAAAGAGTAACCTGCGCGAGCTTCTGAGTGCGAATGTAGACATCTGCTAACGACTTCGCATTTCGAGAGCAGTGAAAGCCCGCCCGAGGATTTGTTTTCAAAGCAGGGCTGGAAACACGGTCTTTTGGCTGTGAATAACTCGCCCTCTCCACCCTCCCCAACTCCGTCACGGTGGTACTCCAGCTCTGCTCCTTTCGGGGTTCGGCCTCCTGTGTGGGGCCCAGGGCTGCGGGCAGAACTGAAGCGCATCTGGGGCCTGGATCCTCTAGAGGCGACGCCAGGGGTGGGCGACCGGCTCTGTGGTCAAAGGGAGGAGGAAACCAGCGCGCGCGCCTACCAGAGGCGCCCCCCCTCCCACCGGCCAGAGGCGCCCTTCACCCGCTCTGCGCCCGGAGCTCAGGCCTTTCCAAGCGGGAGGGCACCCTCCTGGCCCCTCTCCCCTCGGGCCCCAAGAAAATACCCTAGCCCGGCGTCAGACTCAGCATCTAAGATCGCAGCGGAATAGCGAAGCGCCCGAATCCCCCCACACCCGAGA
>NW_011494947.1:1002347-1002833 GCF_000754665.1 Bison bison bison
TAAATCACGAGGACCCTGGGCTGCCCTCGCCCTTCCCGGCCAGTCCTCGACTTGGGCCTTGCTCTCCCTCCAGGCACCTCCGGAGGTTCCGCTACCCCCTCTACTGCTCACCCCACCCCCGCTCCCAGCCTGCTGCCCGCGCCTCGGGAAGAACCTCATCTCCCCCAGATCCCAGGGTCCCAGCTTGGGTCAGCGGGCCCGTCATCCTGGGCCTGTTAGAGATCTTGACGCCCCGGGCCCGCATCCGCAGCATCCGCTAAGCCGAAAGCAAGTCCGGTCCTGCTCCGCCCGCGGCGGTCCCAGCTGCCCCTGTCTTGGGCGGACTTTTTCTGGCCTTGGAGTCTTACGCTGGGGTTCGGATGCCCGGCCCAGCGAAAGCGATGCCTCCGGCGGTGCAAGGCACTGCGCGGGTATGGGGGGTGAGTAGTAAAGGCGGGGGTCAACCTCTTACCCTGGAAAAAAAAAGGCTAAACCACCCCCACCACC
>NW_011494947.1:1002933-1003454 GCF_000754665.1 Bison bison bison
CACCACCCCCGCGCCTCCGCCCCCGCCACCTGCTGCAGCCCTAGCCGGCTTCTCTGTGATTCTTCAAGCCCAAGAATACACAGGTTGTTATATTATCATTCGTTTTGAATTATCTGGTATACGGTGATAAAAACATGCTATGCCATTTATCCCACCTGGAGTTTGGATCCAGCCCACTGTTGCTAACATTGTTTTATTCCTATTTGGGGGTTTCCAGCTCCACTACTGTGCCCCCATCTTTTTCTTTTCTCCATCAAGGGGATAGTTCTTGCATCTCAGCCTGTCCACAGCCTGAGAGGTGTGTGTGTACCCACCTAGGCTCTTGTTTAGCTGGGAAGAAGTCCAAGAATTGGAACTTTACTAAGGTTCCTGGGGCTCCTGGGTGGGTGATCCACCCCTCACTTTGAGAAAGGAGCCTGGTCGATCCTGGAGGGGTGGACGGTTCAACAAAACGGGGTGTGAAACATGGCAGATTAACCTCTGAGAACTTCATTTACAAGGCAGGAAACAGACCTCGCTCC
>NW_011494947.1:1003554-1006919 GCF_000754665.1 Bison bison bison
CTCCCTCTCTGTCCCTTAAGCCCCAGCCCTCTACCCAGCTGTCTTGACGCACCTCCTCCACCCAGGGAAGGCAGAGGCTTGGAAGACTCAGGGGAGAAATGGCAACGGGGGAGATGCGGTCAGATCCAGGACTAGCACCCCCCAGACCGCTGTTCTGGGCTCCAACACCTCCTCCCCAGCCTCCTGCCTCTGGGATCCTCTAGCTTCAAATGCCGGCCCCCTGGCCATCCAGCCCTTTGAAATTGCTTTCTTTTAAACCTTCTGTCTCTCTGTGGACCCAGAGCCCTGGAAAATCCCAAACCAAGCACTCACATGGCAACACCAATGGAGAAGGAGCCATTGCTCTTCTCCAGGGCAAGGAGGCAGCTGCACGGACTGGCCCGCAGAAGGCTGGGGCTCTGGCCCTGCTCCCACTCCGCGCAGCTCCTCTCTCTTGCCTGGACTTTTGCTTTGGTCCAAAGACATTAACATCGGAGGCTTGTAGCAAGAGGCAAGGATGGGAGAGGCCCATGCCGGCTATGAAGTGGCCTGTCTATGGACTTCAGGCCCTCTGCCCAGTCGGGGGCTCTGGGCTTGGGTTTGGCTTTGGGTCAGGATGGGGCCTGGGTCTCTGGCTGAGCAATGTTTCTTAGCAACTTCCTTATCCGTAGGCCCACCTGCCTCTCCACTCCACGTCACTCAGTACCCCCAGTCCTGAGCATGGAAAAGGCCTTATTTTGACCAGTTTTGCTCACTGACTTACAGGCAGAGTCACACGGGGAGATGTGCTCGAAGCTCTTCATAAACAGTCCTCAAGTCTTTTCTTCTTGTGGAAGATTGTAGCTTGAATGCCATCATTCAAGGTTCTGAGTACCTGGAGCCAAGGGAGGTATACCACCAGTGGAGTGAGGTGGCTGGGGATATGGACTCCAGAACGGGGCAGGCCTAAAGTAGAATCCTGGCCCTAGAGCCCAGGGCTGGGGCTAAGGTGAGGCAAGTGAGGTGAATAACACAAGTCTATTGAACCTGTTGCCATTAAAATATATATGCACACACACACACACACACACACACACACACACACACACACATATATACATATATAGTTGGCTGAGTGGCATGTGGGATTTAGTTCCCTGACCAGGGATCAAACCCAAGTCCCCTGCATTGGAAGCGCAGAGTTTTAACCACTGGATCACCAAGGAAGTGTGAACCTGTTGCTGTTTTGTCCATCAGGAATTTTTAAATTTTGATTTCAAAATATTGCATTAAAATGTTGTCCGTCTTGGTTACTGAGTTTGGCGGAAAGTCAAAAGGTTTGTGTCCTAGCCTGGGATTTGCCTGCCTCACCATGGTCCCAGCCCTGCTCTGTGACCTTGAGCTTTCTCAAGGTTACCTTCTGGGCTGTATGTTTTTCAGCGGAGTTGCCCCCTTCACGTGGTCGTGGTGAGGACTCTGCACTCGGCTCGGATCCTGGAGAACAGTGATTATGCCTTTCATATGATGACTACTAAGAACGACAGCCAGAGCTTTTCCTCTGGCAGGTTAGGGCCCCCTGGAGAAGTCAGCCCCCGGCCCTGCCCTTTGCCTCAGGCCTTCCTACAGGAACCAGTTTTTAACATGGCGGGGACAAGGGATTTGGGCGATATGGGCCAAGCTTGGGTGCTAATATCTTTCTGCAAACAGATGGGCCGGACAAGGATTTGGACAGTTGCTGGGTTTCAAGGTCATGCTGCTCTCAATCATTTTTGTTGGTTTAGCTCAAAACCCCACGGAGCTCCTGAAACCTGAAAGAGAACATATTCTTTCTTTTCCTCTGTTCTTCTCTCCCTCTCTCCTACCTGCCTCTCTCCTCTTACCCTTGCTCCCCTTCTCTTTCTCTTTCCCTCCCTTCCTCTTTACTTCCTCCCCTGGAAACATGCATTCGGTCCTGCACACTGTGGGCCATGCTCCCTGCTGGCGATGTCACCGGGTCAGGATGGGATGGACTCTCACGCCTCAGTCTCACAGAGTGCAATGACACCTATCAGCCTAAATTGGTCTCCAAAGATTACTTCCCAATTGTGAATTCACGTTTTTAAATTGCTTGCATTCAGTTCTAGGAACCTGTATAAAAAGCCAACCTAGATTTTTTTTCTCGTTTAATGATGATTTCAAGCATCAAAGTGTTTCCCAAGTGAAAAGAAATGCAGCTGAAAGACGGTTTGGGTTCAGAAGGATGAATGCGAGAGAGGGTTTTTGACTGGAGACACAGACCCGTGTGTCTGTCACCCAGGCCCACCTTGGTGCCCGAGCTGCTGGTCTGCTTGCTGTCATGCACATGTGCTTGCTCTGGGCCCTGGAATCTGTGGGTCTAAGTTGGGAAGCTTGGATGAATGAATCGAAGAGCCAAGCCATCTCCTGCTGGACCCAGGGACCTCCCAGGACTGGATTTGCATTGGTGGCCTTTGAGCATTGCTTTCTCTTTAGGCTTCTAGAAGCTCCCTGCCAGGCAGAGCTCAGACATCAATCACCATTGGCTCATTGCTACCATCCCTGCTAAACATCTTGTGCAATTGTCAGACTCCAGAACCCCATCTCCTTTCTTCTGGCTGAGAAGATTGTTAGTTACCTGGTTTGATCAGGGTAGCGGGTGGCAGGGAGAGAACTAGTGGGGTTTGGGCTCTAGTTTAAAAATCTGGAAAGAGGCTGAAGTCAGTGGGGATTCAGGGTGAAAAGAAAGCTGGACCTAGCAGCCAAGAAGTCTGCTCTGGTCCTGGTTTGGCTCCGTCTTTTCTGGCAGGACCAGACATGTCCTCAGGCCCCTCCCGGTTTTGTGAGTCCTGTTTCAAAGTCTCAGCACCCCAGGCCCCCGCTTGCTCCCACCTCCTGCCTAGTGCACATGAACACAGGCACTGCCTTCCTCCAACCTCCGAGGAAACTTCTGAGGATTTCAAGCTGACTGGGTGGGGGTCCAGACCAGCCGCCTCTCTGAGGCTCGGGAGGACAGTACACATGGGCCTCTTTGTCTGGTTGACTCTCTGGTGGGGTTTGGCCAAGAAACCTAACCTGGAGGCGGAAAGATGGAATGTTCCCAAATGCCAACCACCAGGGAAATGAGAAAAACCAGGGGCTAAAGGTCACATCCCTGGTGAGGGCAGTGCTAGCGTGGCATTCTTTGGCACGTGATCAGGAGCTATCTCCATATCCGCCCCTCTTTAGTTGGGAGGTGGCTTTTGGGGGGCAGACTCTGGGACACACTGGACCAATCACTGGCTTGGGGCCGACTCACTGAGTGAAGTCGGGCCCCTTCGACATATCTTTTCCACCTGTGAAGTGGGGAGGATGGTGGAGGAGGGAGGTTAGCGGATGAGCCCTAAGGCCCCTGCAGACTGGAACCTTGCGGG
>NW_011494947.1:1007019-1009391 GCF_000754665.1 Bison bison bison
GCTCTACCCTGGGTTGTGAAGGATGGACAAGGGCCCCAGTTGTGCCTCGAGGTTCCCCCAGCTCTGCGTGAGCGAGGGCAGGCGTGTGGCCGACACTATAGGATACCTAAGAAGGCAGAATCGGACTGAAATCAGACCTGGGGCTTTGTGCAGGCACAAATAATTCATGAGGAGGGAAGGACCAAGCTAGGGGAGGGAGGGAAGGTCCGGGCTCCTCCTTGGCCTCCTGCTTAGACCTGCCAGCGGGTGGCGCTGTAGGACAAGGAGCTGAGCAACTCTGCTGCGCGCTTGAGCCTGGCCCTGGAGCACCAGCGGCTGGGGGACTCCTGGAGAGGGTGAAGGCATGCTCCTGGTGCATGGATCACAGCCCCGTCCCGCAGCACGCGGTCTGCCCGACCGGCTGCAGAGGCAAGAAGTAATCGGACAGATGAAAGAGATTTCCTGCAGCGTTTTCTGGCCAAGTCCGTATTTCCCCACCTTGGCCCCGTCCTTGGTAAAGCTGGCCTGGAGGGGCCACTGACCAGTGGGGCATCTTGCTCATTGCCATGGCAGATAGAGCCTAATTTGGGATCCTTTAGGGAATTCCATGTCCTGATGTGCACCCCCCTATCCATTGTGGATTTCAGAGCAAGAGAGAGGGCTCCATTCAAAATATCTTGACCTTCTTGGTGCATCTGGACACAAAGCCTCCTTGGAGCATCCTGCCTTCATCCCTCGATCCCCCTCAGACATCCAGTTGTCCCTCTTCAGTGTGCTTTATCGATAAGAAAATCGTCCACATTCACCTATTCTCTGGAAGTGCCGGAGTCTGCTAATCATGAGACGCGTGCTTCACTGTCATCGTTACCAAAGTTTGCTTGAGAAAACCTCCTTTGGTGTGTCGGGGTCCTGACTCACAGAGGAGGGCACTGACACAGGGTCGCGCAGAAGTTTCTTAGCGGAGTCGGGTGTCATGCCCTGGAACGGCCGTGTGCTCAGCGACCAGGTCCCTCACCAGGGGCGCTGCTCCCAGGGCTCAGAAAGCTGCAGGTGGGCTTTAGCAAAGACAGTGGGGATGCTTGTCTGGTGCATGGGGCGGGAGGGGGACTTCAGACCCTTAGGATGGGGTGGGGGTCCATCAAGGCCCCGCTAAGCCAGATTTCCGAGGGGGTTGGTTAGTGTGTGCGGCATTTTTATGGAATCAGCTTCTAAGGAGCTGCAGTGCTGGCCTGTGTTGAGGTTGGGGAGGCTGTTCAAGAAACCACTCAGATCTGTAGTCACAGACTCACTGTGTCTCTGCCGAGGCTGATGGACGAGCCCGCCAGGCACTTGGCCTGGGTTGGGGGCGGGGGGCAGGAGCCACAGCGGATGTTCGTACCATGGGGCATTCCACAGGCCCCTAGCTCTGGGCCCTGGGATCTTAGACCCCTGATCCGGGGCCACTTCCCTTCTAGAGGAGGAGACAGGCAGTGAATAAGGGCTCATTGCTTTGCTGAGAATAAAACAGTTTGGTGTGGGTTTAACTGGGGGCTACCCCCGGTGGCTCAGAGGGTAAAGAATCTACCTGTGACGCGGGAGACCTGGGTTCTGTCACTGGATTGGGAAAATCCCTGGAGGGCATGGCAACCAACTCCAGTATTCTTGCCTGGAGAATCCCCATGGACAGAGGAGCCTGGTGGGCTGCACTCCACAGGGTCACGAAGAGTCAGACACACACACAGTCCAGGGAAGGCCTTTCGAGTGGGAGACTTGTGTTTATATATATATATATATATATTGTCCACACCACACAACTTGCAGAATCTTTAGTTCCCTGACCAGGGATTGAACCTGGACCTGAGTCCTAACCACTGGACTATCAGGGAATTCCCATAAGGGACATCTTACCCTTTTTTGTTTTTTAAACTAAGTCCTGATTTTATTTTTGGCTGCGTCATGTGTCTTGTGGGGTCTCGTGGGGTCCCTGACCAGGGATTGAACCTGGGCCCTCGCAGTAAAAGCTGGGAATCCTAACCATGAGCCCACCAGGGAACTGCCTGAGGGGGTTGGGGGGACTTGGCTTTTGAGCTAAGATCTAAATGACAAGAAGGGGTGGGCAGGTGACAAGCTGTGGAGAAGGGATTGTGGGGAGAAGCAGGAACCTGATACAATTCTCCAGACAGATGATGGGGACCCAGAGATGAATCAGGGTGCTTTTGGAAGAAACACTGACAGGCTTGTTGATGGATTGGATGAAAGAGTGAAGGAAGCGGAGTCGTGATGATTTTTGTCTTCAGCCTCTGGGTGGTCTCAAGTATGAGATGGGGAAAATGGAGGGAGAAGCAAGTTTGGTGGGGGAAAAAAAATCCAGAATTCTGTCTCAGCTGTGCTGGTTTGAGATGAATGGCCGACGC
>NW_011494947.1:1009491-1022785 GCF_000754665.1 Bison bison bison
GCCGACGCTTGAGTGGAGCCACCTGGCCCAGGGCAGGGGGCCGGGGAGTCGCAGTTGGATAAATGAGCGTGGGATTCTGGGGAGAGATCCAAGTTGAAGGTCAATGCTGGGAACCCTCAGACTAGTCAGGGGATTTTAAAACTTAAGAGTTTGCCTGACTTTTTATAGGTGCTGGTTGAGATGTTGTGGAGAAAGTCATGGCCCTTGGAGAGTCTGAGGCTGATTCTCACACTGGTTTACCGGTTTTCAAATAAAGGCACAAGAGGAGGATGACAAATAGCTCTTTTAATTTAAAGTAGATCGGTATCTAATTTGTGGGGAGAAAGCAGAGGACCTGCAGAGAGTTGGAGGTACGAAGGGCCCCAGTCTGGGTGCTTTCATCCCTGGAGGGCATTGTCTTTCAGGAGGTGGGAGGGGTGACCTTCCAAGGTCAGTGTTGGTGGAGGCAACTTAGCCCTGAAGAGGTGAGGGCCCGCTCCAAGTACGGAGTGTGGGCTCTTCCTGCCGTCAGGGGCCCCAGAGAGATAGTACTGCCATGGAGAGATATCAGGCATCCCCGAAAAGAGAAATGAAATCTCATGTTTGGAATACTAAATGAGGGTTTTCAAAGCATGACACTGTCACACTCTCTACAGCAAATACCTGGGTTGTTTTTAATACTTGAGGACAGAGCCTTAGTCTGGAGCCTATAAAATCTGCCATGAAACTTGAGTTTCTCTTATCAGCCTGGGGCTTGAGAAGCGAGGTAGAGTCCTGCTGGAGGGGAGTCCCTAAGTGAGGGATTGCTGGGGCTAAGGGGAGCGAGAGTGGCTAACTCTAAAGGGGGCTCTTAGCAAAAATAAGTCATCTAAGACCCGAGTCTGAGGTCCTGGCCGAGGTAGAACCTGGAGTAATGGGGGAGTGTCTTGTGTGATTTGGGCAAAGCAGGTGAGTCCTTCAGAGAATTTTCTACCGCGTCAGACAGGCTTTAGGGGTGGGTGTAGTTGCCCATCCTCAGGGTCCCCTGGCGCACGGCACACTCTTCCTGGTGGGCTTTGAAGGCTCTCTGGCGATCGGCCTCGGTGGGGAAGGTTGCTAGATGGGGGCCCACCTGTGGACAGAGGGAGAGCCAAGTCAGCGGGCTTGAGTGCTCCAGGGCTCCCCTGGGGACGCCCCATCCTTCCACCTTTGATAATGAAAGTCTCTGTCAGAGGGAACCAAGTGGAGGGAAAGTGCTGTCCTGGTGTTCCAGGGTGAAGGTGGGGGGACCCACCGTGGGACAGGGAGGGGCGTCAGAGCACAGCTGACCGGTGCCCGCGTTTTTCCTTCTGTCTTGCTTGTTGCCGAGATAACGTGCACTTGATAAATATCAGCTGCCGGTGATGGGGGTCACCAGGCAGTGGGACCTCTCAGCCAGCATCATCCTTCAAAGCTGATTCTCCACCATTAAAACCCCAAACGAACCACTCTCTCCAAGGGGGGCCTCCAGGCACAGTTGGAGCCCTGTCTGTCACTGTAAGACCATCTGACCCCCACCCCCATCCCCGCGGCTGACAGTTGGGCCAGAACCAGAGCCAGACGCGAGGCGTGGGGGCCTCTGCTGTTAAATTGTTGTGCAGTCAGTATTTTGACCAGTCTTTCCCTCTCGAGAAGTGGTGATGAGTGGAGACCCTTCTGTCTCCTAGGTCTTCTGCAGCACCTCCAAATATATGAGAATCCCCCCCAAATGGCATTTCTCTTCTACGGAGGCACGGGGTAGAAAGGGTTCATTCAGGCTTGCTTGTTTAGGCATGCATCCGTTCATTCATTCATTCATTCAGGCCACACGTGTTAAGCTCTGAGCACAGCTCTGTGCCAGGCACTGGGTCCCGCAGTGAACGAGGGGGACTCACTTTTCTTGGGCGGGGGGCAGGGGCGGGGGCGGGGAAAAGATGTGGATGATGGCTACAGCTGTTTCATGAGAGTCCGTGGAGTGGTTGGGGGCTGCGAGGAGCACAAAGAGATGGACTTGACCCTCCCCAGAGTCAGGGCCTCTCTGGGGAACAAAGGGGGCTTATAGGAGGAACTGGGGGTTCCATGGTAAGGGGGCTGCATGTGTGCTGGCCTTGGGGCCCCCCACAGCTCAGGGTCACGAGGGGACGTGGTGGTCCAGACGAAGGGTCCGCTGGAGCAGCTGAAGGCTCTGCTGTGTCTTCAGGATAAGGTGGGACCCACATGGCCAGCACAGCCACCGGTTCTCGTCAAGAGCCAGGCCAAGGGACCCCTCCCTGCAGGGGTTAGCTAAGACCACAGAGCTGAGAAAAAAGAGAAATGGAGAGCAGATGAAGAATTAAAAGGAAACAGAGGGAAGGCAGGCCTTCCCAGGTGGCTCTAGTGGTAAAGAACCCACCCGCCTATGCAGGAGACGTAAGAGACACCCGTTTTATCCCTGGGTCAGGAAGATCCCCTGGAGGAGGGCAGGGCAACCCACACCGGTATTCTTGCCGGAGAATCCCATGGACAGAGGAGTCTGGTAGAGTTGCAAAATGCTGGACACGACTGGAGCAACTTAGCGCTCACAGACAGAGGGGAGGTGGGAGGAACTTGCAGGGAACGTCTTTGTGCTCTGTGTCCCATACCCTGGTCCCCATCAGGACTCACCGTGGCCTGGGGACCCCCACCCCCGGGGGGAGGTCATGACTTTCACCAGAGCTCGACCTCCTTGCGGATCCCGTCAGCTCCCCCAGTCCAAGGTCTCGGTCACAGGTTAGGGTGGGACACCTCAGGTCCAGGGAGACAGTGAGTCAGGGTGCATGCAGAGCCCAGCGGGATCTAACTCCACTGTGTTCATTTTTACAGGTGAGGAAACTGAGGCCCAGAGCAGAGTTGGTCCAGGGCTGGCCCCAAAGGGAATCAGGGACAGAGAAGCTCTGCCTTAGCACTCCCCCCACCATGAACCCCTGGGTACTAGGTTCTGGATTCCTTCTAGAATATTCTGCCACGGCTGCCGCTCTGGCTGCGTCTGAAGGGCACTGCAAAAACTTATTAGAAACTGGTAAAAAAAAAAAAAATCAAATGGTGATGAGTAGATTGAGTAAGCTACTCCAGGACATAAATCTGCATCCCTCATTCTCTGGGGGCTGTGGGCCCTCTGGAGTCTCTGCAGAAAGCCATGACCCGCTCCTCTGGGAAAATATGTGCCCACAAGTCCTAAGGAACAAATAGTGCAGGAGATTCATGGACATGCTTCTCCAGTCCCTCTGTGGACACTCGTGGTGGCATTTCCGGGAGCCGTCCCAGCTCCAGCCTCAGGCCTCCCGTTTCTGGGCCGTGCATCAGGGTTGTTCCCCAGGCAGGGCCCAAGCCCAGGCCCAAAGCTCTGAGTCCCCCTGGGCGGGCCCATCCCACCGTCACCAAAGGCCACTCAGGCCCAGGCTCAAGGCTTGGTTATCCATCTCAAATACAGCAGTGTCTACATGACACACCACAATGCTGTTCTCAGCTTGGTCTCCTGATTCAGAAAACTTACCAAGTGGCCTCATGGAAGGTACTGAGAAGAGAGAAGGTCCAATACTTCGTGCAGGACGGAAGTAGCCGTAAACAAAAGGCCTTTTCCAGGGTCTATCCTGCGTCCCCTCTGGCATGGGACAGGGGCTTGTAGACAGTGACATGTGTCTCCTGACACCCGTGCTTCCCAGAAGGCAGCTAGAGACTCTCAGTAAGACCTCCTGGGCACCCCGGCCAATGGAGATGCCGAGCTGACCTCCATGGTCATCTGTGGCATCCAGAGTGGCAATAGTCCTGACCCGGGGGGCATGCGCCAGCCATTCCTCACTGGGAAGGACAGCCCTGAAGTCCACGCATCCCTCTGACTCTCGAAAGGACTGAATGGTGACCTCCCGGCCAAAGACACATCCACATTCTAACCCCAGGACCTGTGACTGTGACCATTATTTGTGAAAGGGGGCTTTCTAGATATAATTACAGATCTCGAGATGAGAATTATCCCAAGTATTTAGGTGGGCTCTGAATCTAATGACAGGCATCCTTGTAAGAGACAAAAGTCACAGGGAGAGGGGAAGGCCATGTGAAGACAGAGCCATAGACTGGAGTGATGAGGCCAGAACTCGGGAACGCCAGGAGCCACCAGTGACTGATGGGGCGTGCTGCTGATGGTGGGTGGTGCTGATGGTGGGTGGTGAGTGGTGCTGATGCTGAGTGGTGCTGATGGTGAGTGGTGAGTGGTGCTGATGGTGAGTGGTGCTGATGGTGGGTGGTGCTGATGGTGGGTGGTGAGTGGTGCTGATGGTGAGTGGTGCTGATGGTGGGTGGTGTTGATGGTGGGTGGTGCTGATGGTGGGTGGTGAGTGGTGCTGATGGTGAGTGGTGCTGATGGTGAGTGGTGCTGATGGTGGGTGGTGCTGATGGTGGGTGGTGCTGATGGTGGGTGGTGAGTGGTGCTGATGGTGAGTGGTGCTGATGGTGGGTGGTGAGTGGTGCTGATGGTGAGTGGTGCTGATGGTGGGTGGTGAGTGGTATTGATGGTGGGTGGTGCTGATGGTGGGTGGTGAGTGGTATTGATGGTGGGTGGTGTTGATGGTGGGTGGTGCTGATGGTGGGTGGTGAGTGGTGCTGATGGTGGGTGGTGAGTGGTGCTGATGGTGAGTGGTGCTGATGGTGGGTGGTGAGTGGTATTGATGGTGGGTGGTGCTGATGGTGGGTGGTGAGTGGTATTGATGGTGGGTGGTGTTGATGGTGGGTGGTGCTGATGGTGGGTGGTGAGTGGTGCTGATGGTGAGTGGTGCTGAATGTGGGTGGTGCTGATGGTGGGTAGTAAGTGGTATTGATGGTGAGTGGTGCTGATGATGGGTGGTGCTGATGGTGGGTGGTGAGTGGTATTGATGGTGGGTGGTGCTGATGGTGGGTGATACTGATGGCAGTTGGTGAGTGGTATTGATGGTGGGTGGTGTTGATGGTGGGTGGTGCTGATGGTGGGTGGTACTGATGATGGGTGGTGAGTGGTACTGATGGTGGGTGGTGCTGATGGTGGGTGATACTGATGGCAGTTGGTGAGTGGTATTGATGGTGGGTGGTGTTGATGGTGGGTGGTGCTGATGGTGGGTGGTACTGATGATGGGTGGTGAGTGGTACTGATGGTGGGTGGTGCTGATGGTGGGTGATACTGATGGCAGTTGGTGAGTGGTATTGATGGTGGGTGGTGTTGATGGTGGGTGGTGCTGATGGTGGGTGGTACTGATGATGGGTGGTGAGTGGTACTGATGGTGGGTGGTGTTGATGGTGGGTGGTGCTGATGGTGGGTGGTGCTGATGATGGGTGGTACTGATGATGGGTGGTGAGTGGTGCTGATGTTGGGTGGTGCTGATGGTGGGTGGTGAGTGGTGTTGATGGTGAGTGGTACTGATGGTGGGTGGTGCTGATGGTGGGTGGTACTGATGGCGGTTGGTGAGTGGTGCTGATGGTGGGTGGTACTGATGGCGGTTGGTGAGTGGTGCTGATGGTGGGTGGTGCTGATGGTGGGTGGTGCTGACGGTGGGTGGTACTGATGATGGGTGATGAGTGGTACTGATGGTGGGTGGTGCTGATGGTGGGTGGTGCTGATGGTGGGTGGTGCTGATGGTGGGTGGTACTGATGGTGGGTGGTGCTGACAGTGGGTGATGTGATTGTGTGCAATGCTAGTGGCAGGGGGCTTGGAACACTAGTCTCCTGAGTAGATGGCAGGAGGATCTAGGTCCTAGGTGCTGCTCAGCTTAGAGGTAATCAGGTTAACATCAGCACACAAACAAAAGAGAAGCCCAGGGGAAGTTTTCTTTTTCCTTCCGTGGAAACTTTGTCAAGGAAGAAATATTCATTCATCCATCCATCAAAAAGTATTTATTAAGTACCTAAGTGCCAAGGACAGTGAAGTGCCACACCCTTTGTGCTTTGGTGTTCCTGTTTCCATGTCCCCCTGGTTTTCTACAAGGGTGTTTGGGGCACAAGAGGTTCGCCCCAGTGACTGACAACACACTCTGACACCTACTGTGTTCTCAGCAGCACCGGGCTGACATGTGGGAGGCAGGCATTTAGTATGTGGTCCCTGCTGTTGAAGGATTCCCATTCCTGCTGGACTTTCTCGGAGTTAAGTCACTCATGGGATGGATGACTTCAGTCTTGCATGGGAGGGACCCAGGGGAGCACAGGTGAGTGTCCAGCCCCAGAGCCCTGTAAGGTGGGGTCTGCACCTGCCCTGTTCCCCAACGACCCCCAGTGCCTGGCATGGGGCCTGGCATTCAGGATGTGTTGAAACAAAGTTGAAAATACCGAACAGATGAGTGGATGAGTGAAGGAAGGAAGGGGGCGTAATTCACCAGGCTTCAGGTGCTCAGGGAGGGCTTCTCAGGCCAGGTGGGACTTGACTATGGCCTGGGAGGATTGGGATGAGAGGGTTGGCAGGGGAATACAGCACAGGAAATGGTGTCAGCAGAGGGAGAAGGTGAAAAATCAAAGGAGATGCTTAGTGGCTGGGGCTGGGGGACTCTCCAGAGAGCTCACTCAAGCAGAAGCTGACTCCCCGGCCCTCATGGGACTGTTCTTTAGAAAGAGAAGTGAAAGGCACTCAGTTGTATCCAACACTTTGTGAGCCCATGGACTGTAGCCCACCAGGCTTCTCTGTCCATGGAATTCTCCAGGCAAGAATGCTGGAGTGGGTTGCCATTCCCCTTTTCAGGGGATCTCCCCGACCCAGGGATTGAAAGCCGGGTCTCCTGCATTGCAGGCAGATTTTTTACTGTCTGAACCACCAGGGGAGTCCACGAGACAGAAAGAGAAGAGAAGGGGCCTATTCTGTACCCATGAAGTCCCCAGCTCCCGAAGCAGAATATGGAAGTTCACGGAGAGGGGTGTTTCGGCTTTCAGAACACCAAGAAGCAAGTGCCGCTTTGCAGAATGTGCCCTGGAGACCAGCGACTGGGACCTTGGGCCCGTGGCTGTTTTGGTAACAGACTTGCTGTTTGCCAGGCGCAGTGCACTTATTTAACACAAGCCTCAGAGCATGCACTGTTGTCTCCATCTTACAGATGGGGAGCCAGGGGCCCCAGAAGGTTAGGTCACTCGCCCCAGGTCTCACAGAACCCCAGCACTGTGGGGTCCTCCCGGCCCCAGATCCTCACTGAGAAACTCCACTCTCTTAACAAATGCCCAGGAAATGAGTCAAGGGAAAGGCCCTGCTGGAAACCAGGCAGCTCCCATCCCGCCCGCCTGCACACTCTCTCCTCCCAAAATAGCAGCTCCGCCAGAGATAAGGGTCCTAACCACAAGTCAGGCCTCAAGCGCGTGTGGTCACGACCCCGCAGACCCCCGGAGTCAAAGGATGAAGAGCTGTGGAGCAAAGAATTCCTTCCGAGATGCTTCTAAATTAAGCCATCTGCAGTCTGTCTCTGCCTGGAGCTAAGAAACTGTAATGGCTTTGGCAGGAGACAGCTCTGCTGAATGGAGCTGAGTCACTCTCAGGTCAATGCAGGTAAATAAGAGGCAAGCGCCACTGGCCTGCCAGCAGCCCTGGGAGCAGGATGGGCAGGTTGGCGAAGGCGCTGGTCCTGTTTGAATGGGGAGCATCTCAATACATTGCTCAAATAAGGACCAGGTGCCTGCACTACACAGGACATCCTGGGGACGTGCTGGTGAATAAGGCCAGCCCACACGGACCCTGCGAGATGGCACAAGAGGCGGCCGCTGAACGCACTGTACATGGCATCATTTAATGGCAATTAGTAGCACTGTGGACTGGGGAATTCTAAGTCCATCTGGCGGCAGGAAGGTCTTTCTAGAGAGGATGAGGGAGCTATCCAGAAGAGGAAGGCAAAGATGTTCTAGATGAGAGGGACCAGCCCAAACCCTGAGCAAATGTGGCCAAACGGGAGAGAATGAAAGCCAGTGAGTGTGGCTGGGGGACACAGAGACAAGGCCGGGGAGGTGAGCAATTATCACCATCAAGCCTTAAAAAAAGATTTGTTAGGGACCACAATCCCCTGCCTGGATGATACCCTTTGCCTCTCTGTAACCAGATTGGAATAAAAGATTCCCAGAAACCTAGGGTTGAAAGAGACCTCAGAGATCAGTATCTCCAACTCTCCCATTATACAGATGGAAAAGCCAAGGCACAGAGGTGGGAAGTGATTCTCTCAGGGTCTCCATGGTCCTGGGCAGAGCTGACACCAGGAGCCACTCCATCACCATTTCCTGAGGTCCCTGCCCCTGTCATATGGTCCCCACTCTGCCCCAGGGGATCTGGATTCCTGGATCCCATTTCCCAATTCATTTGAAAGCCTCTGTGCTTTTCCGGTCTACTTGCAATGAATCAACTTTTCATCCGATTGATATCTTTAATTGTGCCTTTGACGTTCATTAATTTTGCTCTTGACTTTGTGGTTTCCTTCTTTGAAGTCTCTCTGTTGTTCTGTTTCCAGCGTCTAGAGTTGTCTGCTTAGCTGTAATTGCCTTTTAATCTTTCTTTTTTCCCCTAATATCAACATTTATAAAACATAGCATTGGCAACTATGTTTCCCTCTAAATTTTCTTTTATCTCATCTCACAAGTTTTGAGAATATTTATTTTTGTTTGATTCTCTTTTCATCTAATCTCCATCAAATCTCATTCGGATTTCTTCTTTCATCCTGAAGTTATTTATAAATAGGGTTTTACATTTCCAGGCAAGTTCATTAGTTACGTCTGTGACTGATTTTCTAATTTATTTTCTTTGGTACCAAAGTGATCTGTGTGAATCAGACCCTTTGGTGTTTGTTGAGTTCTTATGCTTGTGTGTGGAGAAGGCAATGGCACCCCACTCCAGTACTCTTGCTTGGAAAATCCCATGGACGGAGGAGCCTGTTACGCTGCAATCCATGGGGTCGCTAAGAGTCGGACACGACTGAGCGACTTCACTTTCACCTTTCACTTTCTTGCATTGGAGAAGGAAATGGCAACCTACTCCAGAGTTCTTGCCTGGAGAGTCCCAGGGATGGGGGAGCCTGGTGGGCTGCCGTCTGTGGGGTCGCATAGAGTCGGACACGACTGAAGCGGCTTAGCAGCAGCAGCAGCAGCAGCAGTGACTTGCCTGGTGGTGCAGTGGCTAGGACTCCATGCTCCCAGTGAAGGGGGCCCAGGTTCTATCCCTGATCGGGGAACTAGATCTCACAGGCTGCAAGTAAGATGCAAGAAAGGAACATAAGTAGGATGCCATTTATTTGACAATTTCTAAACCTACACAATGATCCCCTGTGTTATTCAAGCCTCTGCATGAATCTAGTCAAATGGAAAGAAATTGGAGGAAAGAATATGCCCAGAAGTCCTGCCTGGCCTCCCCTCTGGGAGGGAGAGGGGAGGACAGGGAAGCAGAGAGAGCTTCGGTTTTATCTGTTCCCTTATTTGTCTTTTTAAGATGAAAACACGAGGGATGATTTTCAAGCTGCGTTTTGGAGAAGCAGCTTGGGGCCAGAAGTCTCTCCCTCCACACACCCACAATTTAGAGACTTATTTGCTGGTGATTTGTGTTGGATTCCATGGGAATCCTGAGTCCCGTCTCCAGGGTCATTACCAGTGGTGTGTGACTTTGGCTTGAGCCCCTGGTGGGAGGGGGCTAATTCTTGGGAACGATCTAGAGATTTTGATCACCACTGTCGAGTTCACAAATGGAGCAGCTTTCCCACAGTCCCCCCGACCCTGACACATCCTCCTAAAAGGGGCAGGGGGGCCAGGCTGCTTTCCCAAACCCTCTCATGAGCCACACAACGATTCCCCAACTGGACACTAAAATCTCCAATGCCCAGTCTGGGGGCCAAGAAGTCCGGGTAGAATCTGAGAAGAAATAGCCGAGTTAACAACAACAGAAAAATCTCCCCAAGAACTAAAAAAAAAAAAAAAATAGACAGCTATAGAGATTTAGTTTAGGTTTTTTTTAAGTGACAGCCGCTCAGGTGACTGGGAGAGAGATTTCGCTTTAAAAGATTGAGAGGCTGTCTCCTCTAATGAGAGGTACTTGAAAATTATGGATCAGTCCCAGGTCAGTAATTTCTGTCAAGCTCGGGCAGCTGGAGGTCAGAGGCCCCGTAGAACACAAATCCATGTAGGATGTCGCTGGTGGAAGCGGTGGGTCCTGGACTCTGATGGAGCAGGTCTGCAGTGTAAGTAATTAACAAGGGCGGCAGTCTCTCTTGAGACATCTGGTCCCCTAAATTGTTATTCTACTACAGCTCTAATTTCTCTGCGGTCCAAAAATAGATGGAGCAAGGACACAGGGCCTGACCCGCTCTGCTGACACATGCTGTGTTTTCAGAGAACAGCCAAACCTGGGCTTAGAAAACAAACTTCCTGCCTGCCTGCAAGATCTAACGTGGGACCTCGGGGGACCGTGTCAGGTGAAGGGGGAGGGGGCAAGGAGTCGGGACAGGGCATCTTCACTGGAAAAAGAGGAGACTGATTCTCAGGATGAGACACTGGCTCAAGGAGCCCCAGCTTCTACGTGGCACAGCTGGGCCTGGGAACCAGGTTTCTGCTCCACAGACTGTGAAGTTCCTGAGACTCGGTGGGGCAGAAGAAAAGACAGTCCTGCATTTGTCTTTGAGCAGGAGAATCGATTTGCTACTTCCAGAAGCCAAACAAAATCTCTAGATCATTCCCGAGGATTAGCTGAGGCTAGTCGGCAGCAGTTGAGATCAAAATTGAACAGTGAATCTGTTTGCCAGAGGCTGGTAGATAAATCACAGGGCAATCCCAAGGCAGGGTGTTTGAATTTTCCAAAAAACTCTGGGTTGGTGCCCATCTCTGCTCCTTCAGTGTCTAAGTTTAATAGGCTCCAGATAAGTGAAGCTCCAATACTTATAGCCACCTGATCCGAAGAGTTGACTCATTGGGAAAGACCCTGATGGTGGGAAAGATTGAAGGCAAAAAGAAAAGGGGGCGGCAGAGGATGAGATGGTTAGATAGCATCACCAACTCACTGGACGTGAATTTGAGCAAATTCCAGGAGAAGATCCCCTGGAGGAGGGCATGGCAACCCACTCCAGTATTCTTTCTTGGAGAATCCCATGGACAGAGGGGCCTGGCGGGCTACAGTCCAGGGTCACAAAGAGTCAGACACGACTGAGCAACTGAACGACAACAACAATGAAAGTGAGAGGCACAGTATCTCACTGGGGAGGCTGAGGACACCCTGGACCCTCCCTCATCTGAGGCCATTTCTTGGGGCCCCATTATCACCCTGCTCGGGGCTCCAAAGACAGAATCTGGGCGATGAGCACTCATCTGACTCCAGTGGGCTGCTTTTCCCCAATTTTTAAAATAGCTTTATTGAGATATAAGGGCTTCCCTGGTGGCTCAGCAGTAAAGAATCCACCTGCAATACAGGAGATGCAGACACAGCTTCGATCCCTGGATCGGGAAGATCCCCTGGAGAAGGAATGGTAACCCACTCCGGTATTCTTGCCTGGGAAATCCCATGGACAGAGGACCGGGTGGGCTACAGTCCATAACTTAGTGACTAAACAACAATAACAATTGAGATATAATTCATACACCATAAAATTCACCCCAAGTATATAAATCTTTGCTGTTCACCTGAAACTAACATGAGCTTGTAAATCAGCTATACTCAAATATAAAATAAAAATTAAATTTAAAAAATGTTAAAGAAAAAAATAAAGTTTTCTCCCAAAGAAGTGTATACATCAATGATTTTTAATATATTCATAGGGCTATGCAACCACCAGCACAATGTAAGTTTAGAATATTTTCATAATTCCAGAAAGAAACCTTGGACCCCTAAGAATTGCACCACGTTTCCCTCCCTCCAGCCCCTGCAACAACAAATCTACTCTTTGTCTCTAGACATTTGCCCATTCTGGATATTCCCTGATGATCAAGTCATACAGTACACGGTCTTTGGTGATCAGCTTCTTTCATTCAGCTAACATCCTCAAGTTTCCCCTATGCGGTAGCGTGGCAGTTTATTCAAATGGCCCCTCTAAGGCAGGAATGGCAAGTAGGCAGCACTCCCCATCACGATGTGGCCACATTTGGTCATAAAATATTCTCAGGCTAAATAGAGGCTCCTGAAAAAGTGTGCTGTGATTGATTAGCAAGGTCTGCCATGGGCACGGGAGGGAGAGTGTGCCGTGGATTTGCTCTAAGAGATCAAAACAGGGTCTCCCATGGTAACAAGGAGGGGGCACAAAGACTCAGAACCCCTGGAGAAGACATCCATGTGTTCACCTGCCCTGAACTGTCTCTCTCCCTTTCGGGGCAACCTTGGGGCACCCTCACCCGGGATGGCCAGTGGGTAGGTTAGCAGGAGGGGAGAACACAGAGAATGAAAGAGAGGAGACGGAGGGACCAGCCAGGAGGCTGGAGAAAGAGCCAGCATGGACTCCCCAGAGTCTTGTTATTTATAAAATGGGCCCCCCGACCCGCCTTGGGCGTAGGCGCAGGAGACAAATAAGGACTAACACATGCTCCATAGTCATCCCACAGGGGACATCCCACAGGGGACAGTGATGCATGCCACTTAGAGAAATTGCTTCTGCTTTTCAAAACCATTAAACCTTCATTTCGGATGCAGAGGCCAGAATCGTGCTGGTCGTGGCTTTCCATGGAGCCTGTAAGTAGCGTAAGTTCCCGGTGATAAAGCTCGAGTGTGGTTCTGAACTGTGCTCAGCCCCACATCCGCCCCAGCCGGTCCTTTTGTCCGGCACGTCCACCACGGGCTGGGCCAGCTCCCACGGGCTCTGGGAGTCCGCCTGCCTCGGGGTGCCTCTGCAGAAGCTCCATGTGGGAGGCCTGGAAGCCACCGGACCGTCCGGTCACGTTGGCTCTGCTTCCTACCTTCTCTTTGAAAGTCCCCAGGAGAAGGGTGTCAGGCCGGGAGCTGGTGTGCGGGGACCAAATGCAACTCGGGCAGAGAAAGCCCCTTTTCCCCGTCTCCACCGGAGCCCCCTACACACACACACACACACACACACACACACACACACACACACGCACGCACATGCACGCACACCCCAGGATGCAAATGATAACCGCAGAGCCATCACTTGTGAAGCTTGACAGAAAATAATGAGAAACACTAAATCTTTTATAAGGTCAACACTCGCCTTAGCCGAGCAGCTGTCAAACAAGAAAAGAATTTAGCGCCGGAGCCACGAAACTTCCATCGGCTCATTAAGCCCAACAGGGCCCGGGCCTGGCGTGGCGGAGAAGACGCGGGGCCTTTCCGTTTTGTGTCAGTAATTTGCGGCGGAGGAGGAAGAAGAAACAGCCCGCGCCAAAGGGGCCTGGGGGGCGGCT
>NW_011494947.1:1022885-1023051 GCF_000754665.1 Bison bison bison
ACAAACCATTTTGGTTTAATTGGAGGCGGTGCACCGTGGGGCCAGGTGAGGCTGCTCGGTAGCCCGGCTCCCCCCAAGCTGCTGCCCCTCTCCCTCGGTGATGGGGCTGGGGGTGGAGGTGGGGGGCTGGAGGCGAGCGTTTTCCAGACTTTTCTTCGCCTTTCAA
>NW_011494947.1:1023151-1030503 GCF_000754665.1 Bison bison bison
AAACTGTCTGAGAAAGGACTGAATGGGAGACGGAAAGAGCTTCACAGTGGCGGCGAGGGCTGTTTTCAATGGGGTTGTCAGCATGCACCGTGACAAGCAGAGCTGCCAGGAAGTGGGGGGGTCTCCCCTTAGCCTTTTCAGAGCTCAGATGATGGGCGTCTGCTTGGTGCTCTTCTTCTGGAAGGTGGCCCAGAGGCGTCTGGCTGGAGGGGGGTCAGCCTGCCGGGGTGGAGGGCTATCCCAGCTGGACAGGTTCACCCGCCCACCCCACTTAGACCTGTCAGGACATGGATGGTCACGGCGGGGTTCTAATCTGCAGTGGGCAGCGGAACTTCCTTTACTTTAATAGACTTCTTTTGTTTTAAACTCAAATGAAGGAGGGAGTTAGGGGAGGAGGCGATGTGCTGACGGAGAACCTTTGTGAACAGGGCAGGCCCCAGAGACCCGGGTGCTCACCCCATGGAGGCCACGGTGGTGAGGATGCCTGGTTGAGAACTGCTCATCGTCTCAGAAGGAGGAGGCCGCTAGCTGCAGATACTGACCTAAACTCCCAATGGGTCCTCCCATCAGCAACGGGGGCCTCCAAGCACACAGAGCATCTATCCGCTCGTAGCTTTCTGAGTCATAGGGTAGACTCCCCGACGCCCTGGACTGTGTTTTCCATGTGGATACTCGGTACTGTGCGTGCTGTGGTTACTTGATAAATATTAATTGGCGCCTGCCAGATCTCAGAGAGGGCTATATATTTGTGTATTAATCTCACCCCTCCTACCCCGGCCCCGCAAGCAGGGGTCTCATTTGCTGCCTACTGCTTCTCTGCCAAGACAACACGAGCAGACCACGCGGTGCTAGAGAGCATCTTCCCGAGGGCGAGGGGGGAGTCGCACCAGCCCACTTCTTCATAAACTTCTACTGTTCATTGTGATGAAGGATCAAGCTGGGAGGAGACACCAGATCCCTGGCGAGCATCGAATTCCAGAGCTTCCGATTTTGCTGCCGAGTTTAGGCAATGGGGATTCCTTAATTACTTTCTCTGGAAATTTACCTGACAGTGCTTTCCCAGGTAGCGGCAAGGTGGTTATCCAGGCGCACGGTTCCTCGGTTGACAGACTCTTTGATTTTGTGCTTGGTTGCAAATTAAGTCCTTTGCTGAGCTGTCCACGCAGTGCCCGTCAGCGCCTTATCGCTTATTCATATTGGCTGTTGAACAACTCCTGTGTTGCTGCCAGGGAAGCTGGGGACATACTCAGATGTGCGGTGTCCGTGGCTCACTGGGGTGGGGTACAGGCTTGGTGTTGTCTTTCCCCTTTTCTCTTTTTAGAATAATAAGCAGGAAGATTCTTCCAGTATATTTTAAGGAGGAACAGACTCTGTGGTTGAGAAGACTGATCCTGTCAAGTCACAAACAGGAATATTAGAGTTAAGGGTCGTCAACTGGACAGCAAGGACGTTGATGCCATATTCCAGACGCTGTTCCTGGGAAATGTCAATGGACAGGGGACCTTACTTGACTGCTAGGGGTGCCCTGTGGACGTTCAACAAATCCTGGCTGGATTATTGGATAGACAGAGGGATGGATGGATAAATGGATGGATGGATGGATGGATGGATGGGCAGATGGATGGATGAATGGATGGTTGGACTGATGGATGGATAGATGGATGGTTGGACTGATGGATGGATTGTTGCACTGATGGATGGTTGGGTTAGGAGCCTGAGATAAGGCAACAGAGTCCTTAGAAATGCCTCTGAGATTCAAACATCCTTAAAGATCCTCTCCATCTCCTTCAGCTAAACCTATAAGGAGAAGGGGGTTTTATTTTCTTCAATATTTGTACCTGCAGTTTTGTTCAAAAATATGTAGAAAGGCAGTTCCAGTCGACAAATCCTCTGTGATGGTGGAGAGAAGGAGAGAAAGTAAGCTGTGTGGCGGACATCATGGCATTCAGGTGACCCATGGTCCCTGCAACACAGGGTCTCACCTTCCGACATTCGGAACTCTGCCTGGAGGAACAATCCAGAACCAGGACATCAGTGACAAAGCAGTATCTTACTCCAGGTATTTGCAGGGCTGTTACTTAGAAGGGGAAGCAGATGGCTCCGTGGGGTTCCAAAGGGAGAGACATGACCTGGAGGTGGAAGGAGGTACAAGTGGGCAGAGCTTTGAGTGAACTTGAAAAGGAAGCTGCTGTGGTCTGAAGTGGGTCCCTCTAAAATGCGTGTGTGAAGCCCTGCCCCACAGGGTGATGGCATTGGGAGGTGGTTAAGTTTAGATGAGGTCATGAGGATGGGCCCCCCATGATGGGATTAGCGCCCTTTTAGGAAGAGATGCTGGAGTGCTTGGGTCACAGTGAGAAGGTGGCTGTCCATAAGCCAGGAAGAGAGGCTCATCAGATCCTGTCCATGCTGGCACCTTGATTTCCAACTTCCAGCCGCCAGAAATAAATATCCATTGCTTAAGCCACCCAGCCTACGGTATTTCTGTAGTAGTGTTCTGAGCAGATTAAGACAGACATCCAGTGACTTCCCTGGAGGTCTGGTGGTTAGGACTCATGCTTCCACTGCAGGGGGCACAGGTTTGATCTCTGGTCAGGGAACTAAGATCCTGCATACTGTGCAACATCACCAAAAAAAAAAAAAAAAAGACCGACATTCATAACCCTTACGGCTATTTAATAAACAACAGCCTGCCTCCAATGGGACGTTCCTTTTGAACCCCTGGCCTGCTTTATGTCAAATATATGAAAGGGCACTGCCTGACTTGCTAAATATGCGCTTTGAACACATCTGTGTAGGAGGAGATGACACGGACCCAGGGAGCTGGGGAGCTACTTACTGAAAATGCAGGCTTGGCAGCTACCCCAGACCCACTGGACTGGGGGCCCTGGGCGGGGGGTGGACCTGGAATCTGCATTTTAAACCTCTCAGAGGACTCCAGGCACAGCCAAGTTTGAGAACTGTTCTTCTAGAAGAGCAGATGGCAAAGCCCTGTCCGACTCAGAGACGCGATTGTTCCGTGACCTTGCCCCAGCCAGGCCCCTGCCACGTGCTGTCCATGCACAGTTGCATCTGATTCTGCTGTGATCCCCACTTTACAGATGCAGAGGCAGAGGCAGGCTGGGTTCTGGAGCACCAGCGTAGTTTCCACGCCCCCTGGGTTCAGCCCTGCTGCCGGGCTCCATCTCTGCCTTGCATCATTTGATACAACAAGCTTGAACCCCCGATCAATGGGCTCTTTCCTCTTTAGCCTTGGGGCCGAGCTGCAATTTAAAAAATGTTCAGGGGCTTTGCCAAGGTCTAAAGTCTATCAGGGCAGTGGGAAGTTTTGTTTATTGTGAGGGCTTCAATCAGCCAGCGCAGGGCCAGCCACGACCCTCTGGACACCTATAAACACCTGAGTTCCTGACTACCCTTTGCTTTCATTCCCAGGTCCTGCGTTTGGCCCTCACTGGTCCCTGACCTCAGTTGCAGGTCCTTAGTATTTATCAGCCCTTCCAGGGCTTGAGGCCTGGAGGTAGCAGGCCAGAGGGCTCAGCCACCACCTGCCACTTTTTAACAGTGGCCACTGAAGCCTCCAAGCTTTGGTTTCCTCATCTCTGAGATGGCATGACTTATCCCTGTCACGTAGGGTTGCTGTGAGCATTGACACAACACAAGACCGTCCTTCAGAGCATGCAGGGGAGCCCCTCGGCGGCTCTTGAAATGTGCGAGCTGTTGGTGAGGCTTTCCGCTGTCCTCCAGGAGCCCCATCTTCTTGGATGTCCTTCCCGCCATGCCTCCAGCCAGTGGACTTTGGTCAAACTATCCACGGTTGTCTGCACCGTGGAGGCATCATCTCCCAGGATCCCTTTGAGCAGAGGAAAGGAAGAGGCCAGAGAAAACATCACCATTGTGTCACTTCCTCCCCGATGCATTGTGTTCTCTGATGTCCATGAACTTGGCATCTCCCAGGGTAACCAGGGAGGCTGTGTTTTTTGCTTGCGGCTCGTGGATACGAGGATACCAGCCTCTGCATTCATCCTGCCTGCCCTGTTGACAAACCTCAGTTTGAATGAACCCCGAATTATCTGAGTAGGTGATTTGATGTTGTTTATCTGCGAGACCCTCCTGCTGGCCACATGCCAGGCGGCTAGGACCCCCATTATGCCCACAGCCCTGGTGCCAAGTGACAGAAACTGACAAGTGGGGATGTGCAGAATCGAGGGATTCGTGGGAGATGGGGAAGGAGTCCTTCCAGAGGCGGCAGATGTTAACCTGAACGCCTTCTCAAACCCGGGGAGATTCTCTTTAGATCACGGAGGATGGATTCTCTTGGGGATGAGCTGGAAGAAGAAACCAGGGACCTGGAAAGTCTTATCAACTCCCAAAACTCAACATGAGATTCTAGCCATCTCCAGAGATTAGACGTATATACCTGACGTCAAAACAGGCTGGTCTTAGTCTATTTTCCAGCTGATTTTCAACACGAAATGGCAACCATCTTACAGAAAAACCTGAAGGAACTTTTCAGCCAACCCAATATTTTGGCCACCCAGTGGGGGAGGGCGGAAGTGCCTCCTGGATTAAATTGCAAATTCCTGGGTGCTGGAAAGATTACAGGGACAGCTGGGCTGGGGGGGGGTTGGAATCCCCAGGTTGCAGGGCTGTTTCTGGTGCGCGTGCCAGCTCCTGCCTCCCCTACAACGCCTGCCACCTCTTTCCATGACCCGGGTGCGCCCAGACTTCAAGATTTCTCCAGCAGCGCCAGAAATGTTGCCTCTGTCTCCTCTAGCCTGCCCCCACCTCACCCAGCCTCCTCTTTCCCTCTTGTCCGCATTCTCAGAGCTTCGGCTCACCATGATTTGAGCAGCAGTGTCACCTCGTGAGCAGGTGCCTAAAAATTCTGCCTCTCTGAGGTGCCGGATTATGTAAAACCAATTAAGCCCCTGCCTTTATTCCTTTGGCGAGTCAGCCTTCCCGCATACTGATCTGATTTGTGATGGAGCGGGGCGGGGGGTGGGGGGTGGAATCTGTATTTAGGGAAGACTTGTCAAGAGCATCAGGGCCTCTGAATCATTCTTCCCCTTGCCCCATCTCCCTGCATGTGACATATTCCATCCCTGCTCTCAGTGCCCTACACGGCACCCTGAGATGATTCTTCTTCCAACGAGACAGCGAGGCAGTGTTCTTAAAATACATCCCTGGTGTGGGGCCTCGGGGAGGGCCAGTCCACCTGGAGTCTGCTCTTTCTGGAGGAGTGACTTCGGGGCTGGAGATGCCCGTTCGGAGAATGGTCCATCTTTATTTGAACCGTGCAGGCTGTCTGCAAAGAGGGCGGCTGTGGGGTGGACGGGCTGAGAGGCCGCTCTGGGGCTTTAACAGAGAGTTAACCTTCCAGCCTGCTATGATTTGTAAGAGAGCTTAAAGGTGGGAAAGAAAATCCTTTTCTTAGATTCAGCAGCTTCCACTAATCAGCTGCATCTCTGGGTGTCACTGCTTGGCTGACTGCTGATTTTTTTTTTTTCCCTTCCTCGCTGTCTCCTGTTCTATTAGGGAGTCAGGGGCCCAGGAGACCCGAGGCAGGGTTAGTCTTCCACAAGGAGAGGAGTCTGATCCCAGCATTCAGAGCACAGGAGCTTGTAAATCAAACTGTTAGCTTAATAGCTTGGGCCATTATTCTAAAGCAGTGGGGCTGAAACCAAAAGCCAAATGAAAATATAGTCGATTTGTTCATACTTTAGTGACTGAATGACTATGTAATGTCGGTGGGGTATCGGGGCTGTAGAGGGCTTGGTGGGGGAGAGGCGGAGGGTTCAGGTTGAAGCACAGACCCCGAGGTGCTTGGGCAAATCCCCCTCTAGAGTGGATCTTGGCAATTATAACACAGACTTAGCCATAGAGGTCCAGACTCCACAAGTCAGCCGCCTTCTTGGCTGGGGGAGAGTGCCGGCCTCTGACCTTCAGGCCTGATGGAAACTGCTTAAGGGAGACCGGGCTTCGCCGGCAACTCTGGGAGCGCTCCTAGAGCCATGAGGAGGAACAGGGCCGAAAGGGGCTTGAGCACAGGGACAGGCACCCCGGGGAAGGATGTAGAGTCCCCACCCTTTAAAAGCATTTTAAAAATTATTTTATTATTCCCATTGCTATTTTATTTATTTTCATTTGTTTGGCCTTGCCATGTGGCCTGTGGGATCTTAGTTCCTTGACCAGAGATCAAACCCGTGCCCCCTGCATTGGAAGCCAGGAGTCTTAACCACTAGCCCACCAGGGAAGTCCCTAAAAAAACATCAAAAAAAAACTAACTGGCTTTGTAAAAGTTACATGTACTCACTATAAAAATGGAAACTGCAGGAAAGAGAGTCTGAGAAAATCAAACAGCCTCCAACTCACCCCAGGAATTACCGCTGCTGCCACTCGGGGCCCCCCTCCCGGACATCTGTTCTGGAGCACCGACCCCACGTGACGGATGGGTGCCTCCATTCAGACAGGGTCACATAAAACAGGTTCTTTCCCCAATAATATGTAGGCCAAGCAATACTAAACCAGGGAAATATGATTAAAATGCCAATAAGTACAGGCTAAAGTCAGTATTTTCAGTGGTGGACTTCCCTGGTGGTCCAGTGATAAGAATCCACCTGCCAATGCAGGGCACACGGGGTCTGATCCTTGACCCGGGAGGACCCCACACGTCACAGGGCAGCCGAGCCCAGGCACCGCGACTACTGAGCCCACGAGCGCTCTAGAGCCCGTGCTTGGAAACGAAAGGAGACGACAGAGCGAGAAGCCCACTCCCGGCAACTAGAGAGTCGCCCTCACCCTGGTCGCCGCAACTAGAGAAAGCCTGCACAACGGCCAAGACCCAACACAGCCAAACATAAATAAAATGTGTTAAGGTGTTTTCAGTGGCTGCGTAATATCGTGACACCGTACATTGTAATATCCGCGTAACGTGTCCCAACATATAGCCATTGCTGGGCCTGCGCACGCCCCCGGCCTCTCCCCCCCGCTGTCAGGACAGCCGTAAACATAGGGGGCACCCCACGGCTTTGTCTCTGGTCCTTTATCGTTGGTAGTCTTTTCGTAAAAGGGGATAAAACTGTCTGTTTTTCTTGATTTAATACCAGGAGACCAGAGAATATATGGTTCAGATTGGGTCACTTTTGAGAGCAGAGGGGCACTTGTTAATAATTCTGCCTCCCAACAGGCCCCAGGGAGGGCTGTCCTGGGGAGCCAGACCCCCTCCCCACCCAGGGACACCCAGGGAGGCTTCCACAAAAGGCCGGAGAACAGGCTGGGCCGACTGGAGCGTGCATGGTGTTGGAGCTTTTGTTACAGGGGGTCATCCCCACCCCCAGACTTGGGGGTGCCCAATC
>NW_011494947.1:1030603-1034449 GCF_000754665.1 Bison bison bison
CCCAGACTTGGGGCTGCCAACTCAGGTTGACATCCCCCCAGCATTTCAGGCTGAGAGAATTGGACGCCCAGGGCTGGAACTTCTCCAAATTTCCCCATCTAGCCGTCCACCTGCACAGTTACCTGTCTCCACCAGCCGTCTGTGCACTTTACTCTTTGCCTGTCACCAGCAGCCCTGTGGAGGCATATTGTCAGCTCTGAGAACAGGGTGTGACACAAAGGCGCTCAGGGATGAGGTTTGTAAATGAATGAATGAGTGAACAAGTGAATGAGTGATCACCAGGACCATCCTCGTGGCAGCTGCCATTTATTGGCGGCTTGATAAGGGCCGGGTGCTCTGCTAAGCACTGTGCACATGTTCCCATCAAACCCTCCCAGCAGCTCTGCCGACAGGCACAGGCCCATTTTACAGAAGAGGAAACGGGACCTTGGACAGGTCAAGCCACGTGCCAGGTCGGGCATGGTGGGGTCACCAGCCGGCGCAGGTCTGGCCGACCCTGGAGTCGCGCACACACAAACATACCGCACTGCCCCTGTCTCCCACTCTGCTGGCCCCCAGTGCACCTCGTGGAGGGCAGAGACAGCCCGGCCAGCAGGAACAGAAGGTGCAGGCTCCAAGCCCAGCAGTCCCCCCACTCAGGGACGAGGCGATGAATTCATGTCCCTTCCTGAGAATGAGGGCCTGTCCCAGTTCACCCCAGTTTGGGGTCTGCAGCCTCCACGAGCCCTGTGCTTCCCACCATGTGGCTGCTTGGTCCTGGAAGCTGGGGTTGGAAGAGACCCTTAAGAACCAGTGCCCCACCACCCCATTTGCAGGTGGGGAAACTGAGGCCTGGGGAGGGCCAGTCACTGGTCCAGGCCCGGGGGCTGGCTGGCGGCTCGTTGTGAGCATCCTGGCAGAGAGGCCACTCGCCAGCTGTCGGCCGACCCTCCCTCTGGGCACTGGCCGTCGCGTGGCAACTGCTGGCTGCACAGCCCAGGAGGTAGCGCTGGAAACCGTGTGTCCGGAAAGGGAGCCCCACCGAGGGGTGCTTCTGCTCTGCTCCCTCCGTGGTCCCTCCGGGCTCAGACGGGAGGGGCCCCGAGTGGCACCCGGTGGGGACGGGTGGGTAGAAAGCCAGCTCGCTCCGCACTGACCCGGCCCGGGAGCGCCCGCGCCCTGCCTGCTGCTTTTCCGTGTGAAAGGTGTTTAATTATTTCTGACAGAGTTCAGCGTCGACATCTGTTCGCGAGCGGGGAGAGTCCATTTAGGTTATCCATCACCGTGACAGATTCCACTTTTTTGGAAGCGCATTTTCCTTTCATAATGGGGCCGGGTGGGGAAGGGGGCAGGCGGATCAGCACAGACACGAGGCACAAAGACTCTCCTGGGGCCCCGACAACATCCAGAGCCCCCTCCCTGCCCCAAGGGAGGAGCGGCTCTAGCCACGACTGGCCCTTGTGGGTCCAGACCCCGCCGGTGGCTGCCGGGCTGGTGGGCACTGGGACATTTAAGTTGGGAAGGGGATCTCACAGGGTCTGTGAAAGGCTATTCAATTCTTCTGTCCTCCTGGGCATTACTGGCCATTCATTCGTTCATCCGATCCTTCATTCATTCTTCCCACAAACACTTACTGGTCACCTGTTGGGTGTCAGGGCTTTCTTGGTGGCTCCAATGGTAAAGAATCCACCTGCCAATGCAGGAGATGTAGGAGACCCAGGTTCAACTTCTGGGTGGGGAAGATCCCCTGGAGGAGGAAGTGGCAACCCAGTCCAGTGTTCTTGCCTGGGAAATCCCATGGACAGAGGAGCTTGGTGGACTACAGTCCATGAGGTCACAAAAGAGTCAGACACAACTGAGCGGCTAACGTTGAAAATGTTAATCACTGCTGGGTGTCAGGCCCCATGCTGGGCTCCTGAGACACTGTGGGGACACAACAGACATGCCCTTGTGGGCTCACACTTTACTGGGGAAGATGGACATTGAACAACGAGTGGCCCAGTTAATGAATGAACTGCAGTGCAGCTAAGTGCCTCAAAGGGGCAGAAAAGAGCCCACTGGTATCAAAGAGGGGACCTGCCAGGGTGGGACTGGAAAGTGAAGGACAGTGTTCTCAGGAGGCATCACTGCCCAGCCACCAGAGAAGAGGCCCTGGACCAGGTAGGAACCCCTTTCTCTCAGGGCAAGTTCCTTCCCCTCTCTGAGCCTCAGTCTCCTCATCTGTAGAATGGACATTTTCATCTATGAGATAATGCATGTCTGGCACTTGGGACACAGTAGGAGCTCAGGAAGTACTTTTCACCAGTGGTATTTCCCAGTAGGGAGGGGGCTGAGTGTCTCGGCAGTGGCGGCAGCACCCTGGGGCTCTTGGCTCCTCTGTGGGGCTGTCCTGGCTGGTGCCCAAGGACCAGCCCTGCTAAGATTCCTGTGGCTGAACTTCCATGGCCCATGAGCCTCCCCGGTGAAGAAGAGAAAACATCCGGTAAGCTCAGGCGCTTGCATTTTATTCTACTTCTTGTTATTTCAATGGCACAGTGGGTGGTGCCTTTGACCTCGGGCCTGGCGGTTAGAGGGACCTGGGTTCCAGGTCCAGCCACTTGAAAATGAACACCATCTCTGCCAGTCCTCCACAGAACTCAGGTAAGGATGCTATGTGAAATAATATATGTAAATGACTCAGCATGAACACCGGGCTGGCATCACAGGTGGGTGGCCCTGCTCCTAACGGGTTTTTATAACAACAGTCTTAAGATCAGAAGAGACCTGTGCTCAGTTGAGTCAAATCCCCTCTTTTAGACTCATTGGAAAAGACCCTGATGCTGGGAAAGATTGAAGGTAGGAGAAGGGGGCAACAGAGGATGAGATGGTTGGATGGAATCATTGACCCAATGGACATGAGTTTGATCAAACTCCGGGAGTTGGTGATGGTCAGGGAAGCCTGGCGCGTTGCAGTCCATGGGGTAGAAGAGAATCGGATACAACCGAGCGATTGAACAAGAAGAAGAAATAGAAACTCATTTATTTCTGGATTTCTGCTTCTACTCTGGGCCAGGCTGTGGGGGTACCTGCGGGCGAGACAGGGCTCCTGACACAGGGGAATCTGTGTTACTTGGGTGGGGTGTGTTGGACAGGGAAAGGGACCCTTTCCTTGCTCCATCAGGGTCAGGGGAGACCACCTGAGCCCTTTGTCCATTGCCTTTGGGAGCTACATGTGTGCTTAGTCAATCAGTCATGTCTGAATCTTTGCAGACCCCTGGACTGTAGCCCGCCAGGCTCCTCGGTCTGTGGAATTCTCCAGACAAGAATACCAGAGTGGGTAACCATTCCCTTCTCCTGGGATCTTCCTGACCCAGGGACTGAATCCAGGTCTCCTGCATTTGCAGGCGGCGGCTTTACCATCTGAGCCACCAGGGAAACCCCTAGGAACTATAGGTAGATTTTAAATCAGAGATGAGGGGCTGAGAGGGGCTGGGGATTGGCATTGTAGAGCAGAGTGCCAGCAGGTTATCTCGTGCCCAGGGAGCTGTGGGTCCCATCCCTCCCTGGGCAGGGTCCCCAGGATGTCTGTCCTCCCGCCCCACCACAGACATCGAATGTCAGGAAAATCAGAAAAAGAAGAGTGAATGAGGAAAGGCGACAGAAAGAGGGGCTAGAAAGGAGGCTGCGGGCCAAACGCCCGAGTGTGGAGACGGGGCAGGAGGGATGAGAGCGAAAAGGAAGGAACCTGGGGGAGGCGATGGGCGCTGCCCAGGCTGGCTGGGGAGCGGCAACAGGCCAGCGGCACACCCTGCTCCCCTGCGCTGTGCCCGGCCCTGCCCGTGGGTGCGGCGACAGCCCGGACTGACAGGCAGCGGGGCGAATGGCCAC
>NW_011494947.1:1034608-1038197 GCF_000754665.1 Bison bison bison
CTTTCATTGTCTAAATTGCAGTTTAACTCAAACAAGCGGCTGGGCCTGGTCTGGCCAGGAATGTGGCTTTGTGCGCTGTCTTCCCGGGGCCAGGGTGTCCCTGGCGGCACTTAGGAAGGGCTCCAACAGGTTAGCTCTTCCTAGCATTGCTGCTGTCGTTGTCATTGTCGTACCAGTCGAGGGGTAGAAGCCCATGGAAGCCCACGTCTAGAGGACACGTAAGGAACAGGAAGCGGGGGCATCCGCTGGGTGCGGGCAGCGGCAGTTGGAGGTGGGACTGACCTTCTGGAAGTGAGGCATGTGCCAGAGGGTGTCCAGCCCCACGGGCGGCTTGTACTTCCTCAGCTGACTGCTCCGGGTCTCGTAGAGCTTCCCGAGGATCACCTGCAGGTCAGAGAAAGGCCGAGGCCCGGTGGTGACCGGCTCCTGCAGAGGCCGGAGCCACGATGAAGGGACTGGGATTCCTGCTGGGGCAGCCCCGTGGGGCACTTTCCCCTGGTTCTGGCCCTTCTCCCAGTCTGATTTCACGGCATCTGTACCCCTGGCCTTGCCTGGGACCAGGTGGACTTGGGGAGGGGACCATAGGGCTGCTGAGAGCGTGCTGTTTTGGTTTCTGGTTCGACCCTAGAACTCTCTGGGTTCTGGAAGGCAGCTGCCTCAAGGGCAGGGATGTGTCCTCCTTAGCTAAGACAGCCCTGGTGGTTACCAGGAATGCCACCAGGCCTGAACGAATGAATGATTTGAGGGGGCTGTTGCCATTTCTGGGAAGCAGGTCCTCAGCATTGTCTGCTCGTGGAAAAGCAAGGAGGACTCCTTTGAGAGGAGGAATTAGAGGGCTCAGTGGAGAGCCCTTGAGGTCTCTGTGGGTGGGATTTCGAGCCGCAGAGGCGGTCCAGCTCCTCCTTAGCTGCACGCCCCGTACCCACGAACAGATGCTGCGAGCCTATGGTTAGGGACCTGTAGCTCACGGGGTCTGCTGTGGACTGAACTGTGTCCCCTCCAAATCCATATGGTGAAGCCCTAGCCCTAAGTTGGGACCGTTATTTGGAGCTGGGCCTTTAAGGAGGTGATTAAGGCTCAGTGACATCAGAGGGTGGGGCTGTAATCCAATAGGACAGACGTCCTTACACAAAGCGGAAGAGACACCAGGGGTGTCTGTGAGGATGGGGTGAGAAGGCAGCCGTCTTCAGGCCGAGGAGAGAGGCCTCCAGGGCAACCGGCGCTGCCACCCCCACCTTGGACTTCCAGCCTCCAGGATTTCTGTGGTTTAAGCCACCCAGTCTATCATACGTTGTCACAGTCACCCCAGCAGACTCACCCAAGGTCCCTGGCCCCCAGTTGCAGGATCAGAGCGGGACTCTGATTCAATGTGTGCCCCTGGGGAACTCCATGCACAGTCAGACCTTAGCTCACAGCTGTGACCTTGTCAGAACTCAAAACCTCCTAGGGGAGTTAGCAGGTAAATAGGGGGCTCTTGTTTATACCTAGAGCTAGAGAGTTGGAGCTCCACACCTGGAGTGGATGAGCTGGACGATGCGCTGGTACCCAAGTGACCCAAAGAGCATGGGCCACTGCAGAGAGGGGCATGAGAGAGCGACACAGGTCAGACGGTGCAGCCGACAAATAAAAGCTGACCTCAGTGTAACCAAAGATGCCACCGCCCTATCGAACCCCTTTTATTTTACTTTTTTTTTATAAGATAGCATCTCTTTATTTTATTGATTTATTTTTTGGCCGAGCCATGCAGCATGTGGGATCTTAGTTCCCTGACTAGGGATCAAACCAGGGTCCCCTGCATTGGGAGCATGGAGCCCTAACCACTGGACTGGCAGGGAATCCCTTTTATTGACTTATTTTGTTAATCAATTATATTAATTTTATTTAATGTGTCTGTGGATAACTTCTGAGCCCTTTGGATCAACTCTCCCCTCTGCTTCCTAGAACAGCAGCTTTGAAACTTCATCTCAAATCAAAGCTGAGAGGCTGCCTCGCCAGGGCTTAATGACCCGGGCTTCAGAATTAGGAGGATGAAAGTGAGTCTTGGCACCTTTCTCAACCTCAGTTTCCACTGCAGGAAATGGGGTACAGATGCCTAGCAAACAGGTTCTTATAGGATTTGCTGAGTTAGCTTTGAGCAGAGTGTCTGGTCCTAGACGATTGCTCACTAAATGGAAGCCAGTTTCCAGGAATTTCATTTGGGGTCATCACCGTCCAAGACCCAGGACATCCTGAGCTGCTAAGAGACCAGTTTCTCCTAAGATGGGAGCGATCTGACCTTGTAAATCAAGCATCTCATCAACCCTAACAGACTACGTGTCAGCTCCTCAGTGTTTTGAGGGTCTGGGTATTTGTAGCCCTTTGATAGAAAGCATCACAGCCACAGAGAATCTTGGAACAGAAGAACTCTGTGGTTGGTTTGACAAGTGCTTTTTAAGTGCTTACTATGTCCTGTGAAAGTGTTAGTCACTCAGTCGTGTCTGACTCTGCGACCCCGTGGACTATAGCCCGCCAGGCTCCTCTGTCCCTGGAATTCTCCAGGCAAGAATATTGGAGTGGGTGGCCATTTCCTTCTCCAGGGGATCCTCCCGATCCAGCAATCAAACTCAGGTCTCCTGCATCGCAGGTGGATTCTTTACCCTCTGAGCCACCAGGGAAGCCCCCTTCTATGTCCTGGGAAGCCCTTACTATGTGCTGGGCTCTCATTCAACCTGACCCCCTTTTTTGCCCATCAAGGTCATTGAGACCCCAGTTTGGATGGCATCACTGACTCAATGGACATGAGTTTGAGCAAACTCCGGGAGACAGTAAAGGACAAGGAAACCTGGTGTACTACGGTCTATGGGTTTGCAAAGAGTCAGACACGACTGAGAGACTGAACAGCAACAACCAAAGCGGCGATCCACTCAAAGCCACAACCTCCTGGGCCGGCACCAGTCCCCGACCAGTACCTGGGGTGGAGCCACTGATAGCAGTTGACTACAGTCCAATACTTTGGCCACCCGATGTGAAGAGCTGACTCACTGGAAAAGACCCTGATGCTGGGAAAGATTGAAGGCGAGAGGAGAAGGGGACGGAAGAGGATGAGATGGTTGGATGGCATCACCAATGCGATGGACATGAGTTTGAGCAAGCTCTGGGAGTTGGTGATGGACAGGGAAGCCTGGCGTGCTGCAGTCCATGGGGGTCACAGAGAGTCGGACATGACTGAGTGACTGAACTGAACTGAACTGAACTGAACAGGGTTCTCTGTTGAAAAAGGAGGGGCACTGGCCATAAGACTGTCTCTAGATTCAGGAGACGTGTCCTCGGAGGCTCCGGATTCCATGGACCTGTGGCCCTCTGAGTTGTTGTGAAATAGCTGCTAATTAAAAACACGACTCTGGCCTGGAGCTATTGATATGAAGTGGCAGCATGTAACGGTAATGCTTCCTTGGAAAAAACTGGTCGTTACCATAGTGAGCTCTTTCTTGAGCTATTGACGAATAAACTAGTCATGGACTGCTTTTAAAATATTATTACAGAGACTTCCCCGGTGGCACACTGGGTAAAAATCCGCCTGCCAGTGCAGGGGATACAGGTTCGATCCTTG
>NW_011494947.1:1038297-1045722 GCF_000754665.1 Bison bison bison
CTGTGCTCCGCAACAAGAAAAATCCCCACAATGAGAAGCCTGTGCACCACAACAAAGAGAAGCCCCCGCTCACGGCGACTGCAGAAGGCCCACGTGCCGCGATGGAGACTCATGAAGCCAAAAATAGAATTAATTAATTAATTCAAAATACATTATTTTAAATAATGTGCTCTGCTGTGAGTGGTTGTCTCTGACTTCTGACTCTCCCCACCGCTGAGGACAGCCCAGAGGGGCCTTAGGCAGAAATCAGAGTCTTCCTCTCTAGGGGCTTAAGCCAAAGTTGAACCTGATCATCACCAAGACCCTTTCAGCACAGCAATGAGCAACGCGATGGCCCAGTCAATACCTCGCCTCGCCCACCAGCAACAAACATGCACAGTGGGACAGCCTCAAAGCCTTGCCCTCCTCAGGCCTTCCCCTTTGCTCCCCTCCCACCCCATCAGGCGTCCACCCTACGGTGAGCACGGTGTTTACCTTATGCTTTTTCTCCAGTTTAATGGCTTTCTGGGTGTCCTTCTGTTCCTGCACCCACAGCTGCTGGTACCGATGCTGCAGCAGATCAAAGAAGGGGGTGGAAGGCCTGTGGGGAAGAAGTCAGATGGGTTTGAGGTCTGGGAAGGGCCAGAGACCCCCCCCTTCCCCGGAGGCTGCCTGCCTGACCATCAGGGCTGCGGGGAAGAGTGCCCTCCCCAAGGCTGTGAGAGCCTCTTTCTGGCTTTCTGCAGCCATGGAAGAAATGGGTGCCTTCTGTAAATCATTCAACAAATGTTTACTGCCCACCAATCAAGTGCTGGGCCTTATATGGTGACAGACTCTATCCTCGACCAGATTTAAGACAGACTCCTCAGACCCCTCCTTTCCATCAGGCCTTGTCCTCGGGACCTATCTTTGGCTGGATGAAGTCAGCCTTAGCAGAGAACCCTGCTAAGTCAGTCCCCCCACCCCTGATGTCTCATCACCTTGGCTTGCCTTTACCAAGAGTCCTGTTAAGGCAGTTTAGTGAGAATCCCGTACCTACCCTTGAAGTCTCCTCTTAGTAACTTGCCTTCCACTCTGCTCCTTGGGTAGAAATTCCCATTTGTGTTGTATAAAGAACTGAGCCCAGCTCTATCCTGAGGTCACTTTCCTCTTTGCAATAGTACTGAGTAAAATCTGTCTTTGTTGCCTTCAGCCTCTGCTCTGATTCTCATTGACAGGGGTCTCCAGCCAAGGAGCACACACCCTGCGTACCGCATTTTGCATACCCCACTCCTCACAACACTGTGAAGTGGGTACTGTTACTACTATCGCTCATACTGCAGATGAGGGGGTCAGGTCCCAGAAGAGTGGGGGCAGGGCTGTGTGTGAGGCTCTCTCAAGGCAACCTAATAGGTGATGAGGGAAAGTACTTTCTAGAAGAACCAAAGCTAATAAGACACAGGAGGAAGGACAGAATTGAGGGGAAGAGCATCATTACCTTGTGACTCCTAATGAAATAATGGATTTAGGTAATAAGCGATGATTAGGTATAAGGCTGACAGGGAACTTTACAATGGATGGCTCAGGCTGCAGCAGCTGAACCACAGGATCAATTTGTTCTTATTGTGATAAATGTGCAAAACATGAAATTTACCCAAGCGATCAGTCTTACCATCACTGAAAGTGACAGACATGGGACCAGGACTGCTTTTTATTTATTTATTTGGCTGTGCTGGGTCTTAGTTGCAGGACGTGGGGTCTTCATTGCATCACGTGGGGATCTTTTGAGGCAGCTTGCAGATTCTCTAGTTGTGGCCTGTGGGCTCAGTAGTCGCGGCAGGCGGGCTGCGTTGCTCTGCAGCATGTGGGATCTTAATTCCCCGACAGGGGATTGAACCCCTGCCCCCTGCATTGGAAGCGCAGAGTTTTAACCACTGAACTTCCAGGGAAATCCCCTGGCTTTGTGTTTTATACGGCCTGCACAGTGGTATTTAAAGTCTTGGAAATAGTTGTCGGCCCTTAAAAATTAGGAAATTTTACATTAAAAAAAAAAAAACCCAGCTTTCCCAGATTGTCCTGAAGATGTATATGTTCTTATCACATAGGTCTGCCTTCCTATGTGGCAACAGTTGGCCGCAGCTGAGTATCAGGTGTCATTTAGCCCAAGTCCTCTCCCTTCCCTACTGCACTCCACTGCCTGCTGGGCCCCTCCAAGCGTTGGATTTTGTGGCCCCAGAAACAGACATAGAGCTGGACTGGACCCTAAACACCCACCCCCAGCTCTCCCACCTTCCGGGCAGACTTCTCTGGGACCAGGCTGACCTGGGACTCCTTTTGAGTGGCGCTTCCTCGGCTTTGAAATGCCACTTGAGCTCAGAGATCTCTTTCCAGAGTAGCCTGCAGCGCGTCTACAAACAGCGGCTCTTTGTTTTCTGGTTCCTTTACCCCTGCGGCGACTTTTATTACTTAATTATTACACACCCCATGCTTCTGAGCAGCCTAATTTATAGCCGTGCTTTCTAATGACACGAGATGCGTAATCTCGTAAGATCTACCCCAAGAGGCCTTTCACAACAGAAAAGCTATCTTTCCAGCAGCCTCCACTGCCCACACCACCGCAAACCCGCCCTCACGGCCCTCCCACAGCCTCGCTGACCGTCTTTGTGTCCTGTTTTGGCCAGCGGTTCTTATTGCTGGAAAGAGGCAGGGGCGGGGCGCTCGGAGCGGGAGAGGAGCTAACAAACCTGAGCTGACAAGCTTGTAAGTTACAACAGCCCAGTCCTGACTGCCTGGTGGAGGTCCAGCAGGTTTTGCCCATTTTTGTTCCGGCTCATTCAATCGGATCACAAGGCGGAGAGGCTTGTCGGACATGGCGAAAACCCAGGACGTAAATTGTATCACATCATCTCTTGCTTAAAATGCCCTCGGCAGTCTCCCATTTCTTAGACTCAATCTAGAGTCCTTGCCAGAATCTGGCAAAGCCTCCCCTCCCCAAACTCCTCTCAGACCCTCAGCAGCTCCTTTGCCTACAGGTCTCAACTTTTGGGTCACCTCCTCAGAGGGCTTGCCCCTGACTGGTCCATCTTCCAATGGCCCTTGCCTGGTGCCCTCCCTTGCAGAAGCCCTCTTGTGTATTTGTCACTGGTCTATAACTGCTCTCGACCATCAGATACCAATGACAGCGGGAACGGTTTGCTCTCAATAATTATGCATTGTTGAAAAGCAGGGGGCGAGAAGGAGGGAATTAGAGAAAGAAAGATTAGGTGAACATTGTAGGAAATAAACTTTTCATAAGTCAGGGTAGTGTAAATCAAGCTATATGTGAGTTGTAATAAAACTGAGAGTAAATTGATGGAAATTATAATCCAGGGAAGGAAGGATAGTCTTTCTAACAAATGGCAATGGAACAACTGGGCACCATGGACAAAACCAAAGAAAACCTCTTGGCCCAAGTCTCGTACTTTATACAAGAATTAGCTCAAAATGGAGCATAGACTTAAATGTGAAACTGTGAAACTTTTTGAAGAAAACATAGGAGACACTCTTTGGGACCTAGGGGTAGGCTAGGCGATGCGTTCTTAGGCTTGACACCAAAAGCATGATCCAGGAAAGAAAAAAAAAAGACAAATTGAACTTCCTCTAAATTAAGAACTTTTGCTCGTTGAAAGAGCCTCTTGAGAATATGACAAGGTAAACCATCAGTAGGAGAAAATATTTGCAAACCGTGTATCTGACAAAGGACTCCTATCTCGACTGTATATAAAACTCTCAAAATTCAACAATAAAACAAAATGAAAACAAACAAATGACTGTATTAGAAAAAGGACAAAACACGAAGAGACAGAGGGTATATGGATGGCAAATAAGTACAGGAAAAAATAGTAACATCCTTCGCCATTGGAGAAATGTAAGCTGAGAGCCTGATGACATGTCGCCGCACACCTATCAGTGCAAGTAAAAGAAGGAGCGTGTAGTGACAGAGGGGCTTCCCTGGTGGCTCAGAGGGTAAAGAATATGCCTGCAGTGCAGGAGACCTGGGTTTGATCCCTGGGTCAGGAAGATTCCCTGGAGAAAGGAATGGCGACCCACTCCAGTATTCTCACCTGGGAAATCCCATGGACAGAGCAGCCCGGTGGGCTACGGTGCCCGGGGTTGCAAAGCGTCGGACGTAACTGAGCAACTAACCACAGTGACAATGCTCAGTGCTGGCAAGGACACAGAGAAACCAAACCTCTCCCACACTGTTGGAGAGAGGATAACGTGGCACAGTCGCTCTGGGAAATGGTTTGCTAGTTTCTTGAAAAACTAACCCTACACTTACCGTAGGAGCCCAGCAGTTGTACTCCTGGGCATTTATTCCTGAAAAATGGAAACTGAGGTGTCTACACAGACATCTATACACCCATGTTCATTGCTGGAATACTTGTAATATCCCCAAACTGGGAACAACCCAAACACCCTTCAGTGGGTGAATAGACTGTGGTCCATCCATACCGTGGAATATCATTCAACAGTAAAAAAGGAAAGGACGATTGATACAGCAACAGCTTGGATGATGTCGAGGCCAGTTGCACAAGGTCACATACGGTATGCTTTCATGTACCCACCTCTCCTGGAGTGTCCCAGGAATCAGGGAATGGTGGGGAGAGGGATCATTACACAGGTGCGTGAAGGGGTGTCTTGGAGGTGATAGAACAGTTCTGTATCTCGATTTGTAGCACAGATCTACACATGTGATACAATGCATGGACGCCAGATACGCAGACACAAACTGCAAGTAAAACTGGTGGAATCTGAATGAAATCTGTATATTGTATCAGCGTCAGTTTTTAAGGCTTTTTTTTTTTTCAGATGTAATTAATTTGGCTGTGTCGGGTCTTAGACTCTTCACTGCATCGTGCAGGAGCTCTTGTGGGGCACGGACTCTCCAGTTGTGGTACACGGGCTCAGGGCTGCGTGGGTGCAGTGGTTATGGCACACGGGCTTAGTTGTCTTGCGGCACGTGGGCCCTTAGTTCCCAGACCAGGAATCGAACCTGTGTCCTCAGCCTCGAAAGGCGGATTCTTCACCATTGGGCCACCAGGGAAGTCCCAGGTTTTTAGCTTTGATATTGCACTATAGTTACATAGGATTTTATCATAGGGGATAACAGGGTGAAGAGTAAACAGGATCTCTCTGTACTATTTTTACAACTTCCTGTGGCTTTATAATTATTTCCAAGTAAAATATTTTCTCAAAATGCAATCGAGCATGCATGAACTAGCTTTCCAACTTTATAGAAAAAACATTACAATATTACTGTCATACAAAGAGATGATCAAAGAGTTTGGAGCCAAAAAATGTAGGGGAAAAATGAATACAGGGTGTGGCAGGAAATTAATTTTTTAAAAATGTGTTATTTTGCTGGATTTTGTGGCTTATGATATTTGTCAGCTTATTTAAAATTTTAATTTGTTCTGATTCTTTTTCTCGTTCTAATTAAGTATTCAGTTTTATGCCTAAATTTGTATTCAGGATTTTGAACTTATTTTTCTTAAAAAGAACCCCCAGATATGAATAAGTTCCTGGTCCCATGAAACATGGAGCTGCCCTTGTGTGAAGGTAAAATGTTTCTTTTAATTATAAGAGAGTATTAGGTATAACTTCATGCTAATAATGTGAAACCAAAACAAAATAGGCGATTTATCTAGGAAAATATAAAAGATCAAAGTTGATTGAAGTGCATATATAAAATGTTAGTAGAGCCACGGGTACCAGACCAAGGTATGTTCACATGTGTGACCTCCTAGCCTTGCTGAGAACAGTATTCCAGGGCTTTCCAGAAGTTTTTATAAAAAACTTCCCACATCATGCTATGATCCCAAATCAAGAGAAGGAAAATGTCTTGGTCAGTATCACTTAGAAGGGCAAATGAAAGACTACTCGAGGGTGTGATGAATTTAGGGTTCTGGGATTGACATATATACACTGCCAGGTATAAAATAGACAGCCTACTGTATAGCACAGGGAACCTGTTTAGCTCTGTGGTGACCTAAGTGGAAAGGAAACCCAAGAAAGAGGGGCTATATGTGTGTGTGCTATGTCACGTCAGTCATGTCTGACTCTTTGCAACCCTATGGACTGTGGTACACCAGCTCCTCTGTCCATAGGATTCTCCAGGCAAGATCACTGGAGTGGGTTGCCAAGCCATCCTCCAGGGGATCTTCCCGACTCAGGGATCAAACCTGCAGCTCCTGCAGCTCCTGCATTGCCAGTGGATTCTTTACCACTGAACCACCAGGAAAGCCAGGATATATGTACACGCATAGCTGATCCATTTTGCTGTCAGCTAGAAACTAACACAACACTGTAAAGCAGCTACACTCCAACTTAAAAAAAAAGGAGCCTAAAGAAATGAAATAAAGTTATGCTTGAAAACTAAAAACAAAAAGAGAACGAATACTAAGTGAAATATTACTAGAACAAATCGGGCAATGTACTAATACCAGAAGGCCCTCCTGTAACGCCCTCCACCCACACTGGAGAAGAGGAGTGGGGAGCCAAGGAGGGGTCCCAGAGGGCAGCTCACCCCCTGCCCCTTCCCGCTGAGCCTCCAAGGCGGGGAGGAAAGAGACTGTCCTCCCAGTGCAGCTGGAAGTTGTGATGTGAGGATTACACTAGGCCAGACGTATTAACCAGTGCACTGAGCTGGCCTTTTGTGATTGCAAGTGAGCAGAAAAGCCACGGATGGCCTGAGACTTCACTCAGAAAAGGGGCTGGGAAAGCAGCTGACCCTCAGAGTAGCTGTGAAAAAGTCAAGGACGCTCACGTTCTGAAGACCCTTGCCCCTCCCACTTGTGCACATTTATCAGGAAATATAATGAAGCTGCTAGCAAGAATGAAGTGGCCATACGAGTAATGACTCAGGAAGATCTCCAAGATGTAGGTCAAGTATAAAGGAAGAAGCTGGGGAGAAAGGGCCATACTTGTGTAAGTACATCGACGCAGGTGTGAAGGATGGTGAAGGACCGGAAGGAAGGCCGCAGAGGACGGTGCTTGGGGAGGGGGCAGACATGGTGGGCGGGGCAAGGGGCTCCTCCCCTCCCGTCTACTTACTGGTTTTATGTGACTCTTGAAAAGTGAAAGTGAAGTCGCTCAGTCGTGTCCGGCTCTTTGCGACCCCATGGACTGTAGCCCACCAGGCTCCTCTGTCCATGGGATTTTCCAGGCAAGAGTCCTGGAGTGGGTTGCCATTTCCTTCTCCAGGGGATCTTCCCAACTCAGGGGTGGAAGCCAGGTCCCCCACGTCGTACGTAGATGCTTTACCATCTGAACCACCTTGTGATTCTTATGCAACAAGTAAAGCAAAACAAGAAACCCACATCTGAGAGGTCATGGGACTCGGCCAGGGCCACGGTCAGTGACAGGGTGATGAATCTGGGTCAGAATCGGGGTCAGAATGCAAGCTCCTCCCCTCTCCCCTCTCCC
>NW_011494947.1:1045822-1051425 GCF_000754665.1 Bison bison bison
CACACCGGAACTAGCCATGCAGTTTGCTTTTTGCCTCTTTCATCATAATCAGATGCGGGTGGTCAGGCCTTCTGGGCCCCACTGTTTGAAGCCAAGTTTCAGCGTTTTCCTGTGTACTTGGCCGTTGCAGGATGCATCTTTTTTTTTTTTTGCATTTAAAAAAATCAGTTGATTTATTTTTGGTTGCTCTGGGTCGTTGTTGCTGCACGTGGGCTCTCTCTAGATGCGGGAGTGGGGCCTGCTCTTTATTGAGGGGCAAGAGCTTCTGATTGCTTTGGCCTCTCTTGTTGAGAAGCACGGGCTTCAGCAGTTGCATCACCTGGGCTCAGTCGCTGGGGCGCACGGGCTTAGTTGCTCCAAGGCATGTGGAATCTTCCCAGACCAGGGATCAAACCCGTGTCTCCTGCATTGCCAGACAGACTCCTATCCACTGTATCACTGGGGAAGTCCAGGACAGATGCACCTTTAGGAGGAGCCATTTTTCTTACTTTCTTCTGCAACTATTTGGTTTTTTTTTTTTTTCTTTTGCTGCTACATTAAAACGTGTTCAGGGTTGTCTTTTTTGTTTTAAAATAAACGTAGTTCTTTACAATAAAAAGACGTTTTTTCCACCCCAGAATGAATGATTTTTGCCACAGGCCAAGAGCCCCTGTGGTCACAATTACAGCCAGCCAAACTGCAGCTCTCTTTTGAGGAGCTGGAAGGGGTTCACTGAGAAGATCTCAATTATTTATCCTCACTAAATGAGATGGGAAAGGTGGGAGTGGGGAGGCTGAAGCCCAGAGAGGTCAAATGGCTGGCCCAGGGTCACACAGCACACTCAGCAGCCTAGCCCGGACCCCCACCCCCCACCCACACCCACACCCCTCAGGCTACACTGTCTTCAGCCAAGAGAATGCAAACCCACTTCCAAACAGGCTCACGGGGCTGCCGGCTAGCTGACTGCAGACAGAGGCCAAATCCGGAGGCCTGGCTACACTCTGGCCAGGACCCCAGACCCTCCCCTCCACATAGGAACTGAGGCCTTTCCAACCACGTGAGTCTGATGCTGTCTCCCTCAGCACCTGACCTGGCTTCTCTTTGCCCTTTGGTGTTGGGCACAGTCTTCCAAGGCCCTGGCCTCGGGCTGCCATCTCTGTACCCATATTCCCCCAGGAGCCTCCCCACCTTCCCCTGGTCACTCCGTCCCATCCTTCAGGTGTTGGTCTCAATGAGATGCCCCGCCCCTACCCCCAGGTCCCTCCCCAAGACCTCCCTTAGCATTGCCAACTTTGCCTTCCTAGCTGCTCTTTGCACTTGGGAAATTTTTTTTTTTTTTCTTCAGTGATCAATGGATGGATTCAGTGTCTGCCTTTCTGATTAAGCTCTGAGCCCCACGTGGCAGGGACTGTGGCTGGATTGTTCACTGTGCATCCAGGCTGGGACAGTCTGCACTTCATAAAAATGCTGAATGGCCCCAGAAGCCTTTAAAGACCATCTTCCTGAGACACTGACCTCCTCAACGCCAGGAGGGAGGTCTGTGGCAGAAATGAGCTTTCCCTTGGGGAGCCCAGTGATGACACAGGGGTGGCCTGAGTCCTACAGAAGGGGTTTAGGCTCTGAGGCCCCACCATGGACCTCTTTATTCCTCTCTCCCTCTGACTCGGGCGCTCAGGTGTTGAAGCTGGCACGTCAGAGTGAATCCTGGCTCTGGAAAGGGGCAGCAATGGCAGTTCCTCCCCGCCTCCCAAGAACAGAGGGTGCAGTCAGGAGAGGGATGAATTAGGGGACCCATGAAGCAGAAGATGAGGCCGAACATGGGTCCCCTGAGAGCCCAGTCAACCAGGGAAACCTGGGGCCCTCAGACCCGTTCATAATGAATCTTGAGAAGCACGCTCGAAAGTGACTCATTGTGGTGACTCAAAAAAACAGTCACAACTGAAAAGCTGAGCGTTATGTTTTATTTGGTGGGAACTTTTAGGACTTCATGTCCGGGAGACAGCATCTCAGGTAACCCTGAGAGAACTGCTCCTAAGAGGCGAGGGGAGGAGCCAGGTCATATAGAAGTTTTTAAAGGGCAGGTAGTCTGAACATCAAATGGTTATTGTTAACTAAAGGAAATATCTCAAGTTAAGGAATTTCGTGCTTTTCTATGTATGGGAAGATGCAAGAGTCTGGGCTCGCTGAAGGCATTCCTTTCATATGCATCTCAGCTCTCTGGGGCTAGCACCCTGCGTTTTTCACATCCTGAGCTTCCTTGAGGCTCACCGCAGGGAGTGGCTGCAGTCTGGTGGTGGGCAGTGGCAGGTACGCTTCTCCTTTCTGAGTGCCCTTGGGGCTCAGGGGCTTGTATTGGAGCTGCAATCGCTGATGGCTGTGACATCCTTGTTTACTGATACAGCAGGAAATACTTCATTTCTCACATGTGATGCTGGAAAGGTCCCCCCAGTGTACTGGAGGCCTGGGGATGGAGGTTGGGGGCACTTAGAGGCAATTTGGAGCCCGGAGAGAGAGAAGAAGCAGGCTGGCCATGAATAAGCATCTGTGGAGAGGCCAGAAGGAATCAGAGCAGGTCCACGCCAGTGCTGGGGAGCTTGGTCAGGGCAGGGGTCCTGCTGGAGGCGGGGAAAGGGACTGGCCACAAGGGGCATGGTGGGGGGGTCGGTTCTGGGATGATGGAAACATGCTATGGCTTCACTGGGTGCCCAGCTGTATAAACTTGTCAAGATTCATCAAATTAAACATGGACCACATCATTATCTGTAAATTGTACCTCAATAAAGTTGGTGCAAAGAACTGACTCATTGGAAAAGACCCTGAGGCTGGGAAAGATCAAAGGCAGGAGGAGAAGGGGATGACAGAGGATGAGATGGTTGGATGGCATCACTGATTCGATGGACATGAGTTTGAGCAAAATCTGGGAGAGGGTGAAGGACAGGGAAGCCTGGTGTGCTGCAGTCTATGGGATTGCAAGGAGTTGGACACAACTGAGCGACTGAACTGAACTGAAAAGTTGTTGGACTCTTCCCTGGTGGCTCAGATGGTAAAGAATCTGCCTGCAGTGCAGGAGACCCTGGTTCAGTCCCTGGGTTGAGAAGATCCCCTGGAGAAGGGAATGGTAACCCAGTGCTTTATCCTTGCCTGGAGAATTCCATGGACAGAATTCCATGTAGTCTGACAGGCTATAGTCCACAGGGTCACAAAGAATTGGACAAGACTGAGTGACTAACACTTTCACTTTCAAGATTGTTTTAAAAGCAAAAACTGAGAAGACTGAGGAAGTAGGAGTCATCACAGAAAGTCTTGGCCATAATACTAGGGAGCTATGGATGGTTTATGAGCAAGGGGAGAGAGCATGGTGACAGTCACACTTTGGAGCCGTTGCCAGGGGTGGCGGAGTGAATTAGTGGAAGGGAATAGGATTTGAGGATCCAAGGCCATTTCAGGGGGAGGAAAGATAGAGCAGAAGGGCTACACACCTTGTGAATGAGACCTCGACTCTGTGCTCACTTACTCGCGTGTCCATCCGTCCACCTGGCGCACCCAGGACCATTAACCAGCTCCTCGTGATGGGCCAGGCTCTGTGAGATGTGGGGACGTGCTCTCTGCACCCTGGGGTTTCGGGGCCTGCTGCAGAAGGGCTGAGATCCACCACTGCTCACACTTCCGTCTGCTTCTTGTATCCTTAAGACAATATCTCTAGAAACAGATACTAATACCCTCTTTTCACAGAGGACAAGTCTGAGGCCCAGAAAAGTTCACTGTCTTTCCCAAGACCACGCAGCCACTGGATGATATGTTGCATTTGCCTGGGAGGTCTGTGAGCGTATTCACCCTGCAGCTCTTTCCCCCTGCAGAGCAGAGAGCTAGTTGCCAGTGTCCACACGGCCATAGGCGCTCAGAGGAGAGAACGGTTAATTGAGCAAGAGCGTGGAACACCGAGGGCTTCCCAGGTGGCGCTAGTGGTAAAGAACCTGCCTGCCGATGCAGGAGACATAAGAGATGCGGGTTCGATCCCTGGGTCAGGAAGATCCCCTGGAGAAGGAAATGGCAACCCATTCCAATACTCCTGCCTGGAGAATCCCATGGACAGAGGGAGCCTGGCGGGCTACAATCTCTAGGGTCTCGGAGTCAGACACCGCTAAGGCAATGTAGCACGCACGAACGTGGAACCAGGAACGTCTCCTCTGAGCTTTTCGGTGGGTCTTTGCGGATGAGCAGGAGCTGACTGGGTGGAGAAATGAGTAAGGAGGCTCCAGAGAGGGGGCTCAGTGTGAACGAAGACAAGGGATCGGGCCTGGCTGGCACCGCGCCTCGCAGCCCTAGAGTGGCCCGATGGGCATCGGAGAGTAACAGGCATTCAAAACTGCCTCCCGGTTTTTAATGAGCACTTCCTACACCAAGCCCGCTGGCTGCACTTCCAACTGCAGTCCCCCTGCCTCTTCCATAACCTTGAAAGGGAGGGTTAACACGCCTGCCTTCAGGTGTGGAAAATGACATGCAGAGAAATCAAGCGACTGGCCCGAGGTTTGCTCAGGGACACGGGGCGGCCGGGGGGCGGAGCCAGCACCCCATCCAGATTCCCCGGCTCTGAAGACCCCGGGGTCGTGACAGTTAGGCTCCGAGGGATCTGTGCCAGCGAGGGCGCCGTGAAGGGCTTCAACAAATTATTTGCTGATAACCTGGCAGGACCCTCTCGGAAAAGATCCTCGCCACCCTGGCGTTCCCGCTGACAGCAAAACCGTATCAAAACTCAGTCTGGTCGAGCGGAAAATGGGGAATAAAATGAAATGAAATCAGCAGCTACTCGGGGTAGGGAGAAACCTCAAATTAGTTGCATCCGGCCCATCTTCCACTACTACTTTGCGATTGATAACCCCCAGACCAGGGGTTGATCTCCCGTGGCGGCACCCGGGGACGAGCAAGGGGAATGGAAATTATCATTTGCAAACATTAGACTGACACTTTGTGTGTGGGGGGGCAGAGAGGGCTGACAGCTCTGATTTGCCGCCGTGGCTCCTCTCTGCCGAGGAGGGCTCTAGTGGATTAGAGGGGGCCCCTTTCATGGCAAACCCATCTTCATCTTTGCTGCTCATTAAAACTTTGTGGAGCTGGAGAAGTTGGCGGAAGGGAGGAAGCTGTAGGAAGCTTCTGAGGGACACGAGGTACACATTTGTTGAAAGGTGTTTGAGAAGGGAGCCTTGGGTCTGACAAACCGGATTTTAGTGCGGCTCTCCGTTCACAGCGGGCTAAAATAATTGGTCATCAGTGACTACTAATTCGGTTTAGTAGCCAGAGGCAATTTTTTTCTTCCTGGAAAATCAATGACAGCACGGAGGTCTGTTCAACGTGATTCCGCTCAAGACGGGTCCTTATTTGGCGCTTGATGCTTCTTCCAGTGGAGACAGTTATTTTGTTAAAATAAAATTAAAATCCATCTCTAATGTGCCAGCGGTCTGCTGCTCCCAGGGGTGGGCAAGGAGAGGCCCTGGCCCCGGTCCCGACACAGCCTCGGGGACTCGGGAGTGGATGGTGGCTTCTGGAGTGGGCCGCACATTCTTGGCTGTGTGTGAAGTTCGGAACACGCTATGGACCGTTGGAGGGTCTGGGTTTGGAGGGGGGGG
>NW_011494947.1:1051549-1051718 GCF_000754665.1 Bison bison bison
CCTGAATGGGCCCATCTGTGTGGGCGGGTGGCCTCAGGGACCATGACTGGGCACTTGCCTGGTGCCTAAAGGGTGCCACTGTTTCTTGTAATAAGGGATTCTGGTTAACATCGCTCACAGGCTACCAAAGCACAGCTAACGCCTTTTCCTTTTTTTTTTTTTTGAATTG
>NW_011494947.1:1051818-1066070 GCF_000754665.1 Bison bison bison
TTTTTTTTTTTGCAATTGAAAATTTTAAGGTCATTGGAGATTCACATGCAATTGTTAAGAAATAATACAGAGAGGGAGAGGGGGAAGATACGCAGAGAAGCCTCTGTACCCCTGACCCCGCTTCCCCCAGTGGTGACATCTGGTAAAACTAAAGAGTGGAGTCAAAACCAGGATGCTGACAGTGGATAATGCCCCCATCTTCCCCTCATGGATCACAGCCTTGTGGTGACGGGGCTTGCGTAACTCCATGACGGGGCTTGCGTAACTCCATGACGGGGCTTGCGTAACCGCGCTGTGCAGGACCAGTCACAGTGAAGAGTTCTGACAAGAGTGGTGCACTGGAGAAGGGAGCGGCAACCCACTCCAGGATTCTTGCCCGGAGAGGACCCCATGGGCAGTACGAAGGGCAAATTAACTCATACTCACTGGCGTATTTGCTTGTGTACAATTTCATCCCATGTGTAGGTCTATGGACTCACCACCACAGTCAAAATACAAAAAGGCTCCTTCACCTCAAGGGTGCTTACTGTTACGCTTTTCTAACATCACGCGTGTTCCTCCTGCGCTGCACCCACGGGCCTAGGATGTTTTCTTCCCATCCTTACGAGAACACTACCAGTGGACTTTCCTGGTTGTCCAGTGGCTAAGAATCCACATTCCCAATGCAGGGGTTCCCTGGTAAGGGAACTAGATCCCACGTGCCACAACTAAAGACCCCGCATCCTGTAACTAAAGCCCAGTGCAGCCAAATGAATGAATGAATAAAAAGAACCCTAGCAGATAGGAACTACTATTATGTCATTTTATTGATAAAGAAACTGATCGATACAGAACTATCAATACTGCTATTGAACTATCAATAAACCATTCAATGAGGGCTTCCCTGGTGGCTCAGTGATAAAGAACCCACCTGCCAATGCAGGAGACACAGGTTTGATCTCTGGTCTGATCTCACATGCTGCAGAACAGCTAAGCCCGTGCCACAGCTACTGAACCTGTGTGCTCCAGAGCCCGGGAACTGGAACTACTGAACCCGTGTGCCCTGCAGCCCAGGTTCCACAGCAAGAGAAGTCAGTGCAACGAGAAGCCTGTGCACCACAGCAAGAGGGTGACCCCCACTTGCCACAACGAGAGAAGCCCACTCAGCGATGAAGACTCCACACAGCCAAAAATAAATAAATAAATAATCCATTAAAAAAAAAGCTTAGAGAGATGAAAAACTTGCTTGGGATCAATATCAGGCAATACTGCACTATGTGATTGCAAATAGATAGTCCATGATGTGATCACTCACCTAGAGCCAGACATCCTGGAATGTGAAGTCAAGTGGGCCTTAGGAAGCATCACTACGGACAAAGCTAGTGGAGGTGATGGAATTCCAGTTGAGCTATTCTAAATCCTGAAAGATGATGCTGTGAAAGTGCTGCACTCAATATGCCAGCAAGTTTGGAAAACTCAGCAGTGGCCACAGGACTGGAAAAGGCCAGTTTTCATTCCGATCCCAAAGAAAGGCAATGCCAAAGAATGCTCAAACTACCGCACAATTGCACTCATCTCACACGCTAGTAAAGTAATGCTCAAAATTCTCCAAGCCAGGCTTCAACACTGTGTGAACCGTGAACTTCCAGATGTTCAAGCTGGTTTTAGAAAAGGCAGAGGAACCAGAGATCAAATTGCCAACATCCATTGGATCATAGAAAAAGCAAGAGAATTCCAGAAAAACATCTCCTTATGCTTCATTGACTATGCCAAAGCCTTCGATGGTGTGGATCACAACAAACCATGGAAAATTCTTAAAAATATGGGAATAGCACACCACTCTACCTGCCTCCTGGGAAACCCATATGCAGGTCAAGGAGCAACAATCAGAACCGGACAAGAAACAACAGACGGGTTTCAAATTGGGAAAGGAGTACGTCAAACCTGTATATTGTCATCCTGCATATTTAACTTATATGCAGAGTGCATCATGTGAAATGCTGGACTGGATGAAGCACAAGCTGGAATCAAGATTGCCAGGAGAAATATCAATAATCTCAGATATGCAGATGACACCACCCTTAAGGCAGAAAGTGAAGAGGAACTAAAGAATCTCTTGATGAAAATCAAAGAGGAGAGTTAAAAAGATGGCTTAAAACTCAACATTCAAAAAACTAAGATCATGGATCTGGTCCCATCACTTCATGGCAAATAGATGGGGAAACAATGGAAACAGGGACAGACTTAATTTTCTTTGGCTCCAAAATCACTACAAATGGTGACTGCAACCGTGAAATTAAAAGATGCTTACTCCATGGACTTCCCTGGTGGCTCAGACAGTAAAGCGTCTGCCTACAATGTGGGAGACCAGGTTTCAATCCCTGGGTGGGGAAGATCCCCTGGAGAAGCAAATGGCAACCCACTCCAGTACTCTTGCCTGGAAAATCCCATGGACGGAGGAGCCTGGTAGGCTACAGTCCATGGGGTTGCAAAGAGTCGGACACGACTGAGCGACTTCACTTTTCACTACTCCTTGGAAGAAAAGCTATGACAACCTAGACAGCATATTAAAGAGCAGAGACATTACTTTGCTGACAAAGGTCCGTCTAGTTAAGCTATGGTTTTTCCAGTAGTCATGTGTGGATGTGAGAGTTGGAAGGCTGAGCGCTGAAGAACTGATGCTCTTGAACTGTGGTGTTGGAAAAGACTTGAGAGTCCCTTGGACTGCAAGGAGATCAAACCAGTCAATCCTAAAGGAAATCAACTCTGAATATTCATTGGAAGGACTGATGCTGAAGCAGAAACTCCAATCCTTTGGCCATCTGATACAAACAGCCAACTCACTGGAAAAGACCCTGATGCTGGGAAAGATTGAAGGCAGGAGGAGAAGGGGACAACAGAGGATGAGATGGTTGGATGGCCTCACCGACTCAATGGATATGAGTTTGAGCAAAGTCTGAGAGATGGTGAAGGACTGAGGTCCCTGGTGTGTTTTGGTCCATGGGGTCACAGAGTCGGACACGACTGAGCGACTGAACAACAACAGACATGTCTGGCCTGCAGACATGCTTAGTTTGGTCTGTCACATTTAAAAATTCTTGTTACCAATATATGCATTTTTAAGCCAGAAGGAAAAGCTCACATTAAAATCCCAGTGTCTGGCTTTCCTTAAGGAGGCATCAGATCATCTGGTAACACTGGACTCACATTCTCAACTGTCAGCAACTGGCTGGAGTTTGACGCAGTCCCCACCACTCCCTATTGCCTTAACACAGGGCTGGCTTCGCCCTCGGGCCCGCCAGGCCTCTGCAGGCCTGTGATGGCATAGCCCCAGCTCCATGCCTCTTAAATAACAAAATTGCTTGGTATTTCTCTATCTTCCCAAGAGCCCAAAGAACTTACTGATGAGCTTGCACCATTGTTCTGACACAGCGGGAGGCAGAATTGGTCCCACTTAACAGATGGGGAAATGAAGGCCCACGGAGATGGTAAACAATGAGCTCAAGGTCAATGAGGGAGCAGGAGAGCTGTGTTGAGTCCAGGCTTCAGGCTTTGAGGCCAGCTGTTCATCCTCTTTCCGCCTTCATCTCTGCTCCCGCCATAAAGGGGGTGCTGGGAGGGGCAGGCTGGGAGAAGAGAGGAAACCCCCTAGAGGAGGAAGGGGATGATGAGGCCTCTAGAGGAAAACAAGGGCCAACTTGCTCATTGGCCCAAGAGGATGGTGCCTGGGCCCCAGGACACTCCTAGAGACTCATCAAAAATGTTCTAATTCCTTTTAAAATCAGAAGGGGAAAATAAAAGTAACACAGCCTGGGTTATATTCATCTTTATACCAACACAGACATAAAAAACTTTAAATTATTATTATTTTTTTAATGGATGAAGGGACTCATGAAGGCAAGAGTGCTCAAAGCTCATAGAAGTCCTGCCCTAGAGCCAGAAGTTGCATTTAATACTGTTTCTCCTCCCCTCTGGCTTCCCAGGTGGCTCAGTGGTAAAGAATCTGCCTGCCAATGCAGGAGACGTGGGCCGGATTCCCGGGTCGGGAACAGCCCTTGGAGAAGAAAATGGCAACCCACTCCAGTGTTCTTGCCTGGGAAATCCCGTGGACAGAGGAGCCCAGAGGGCTACAGTCCATGGGGTCACAAAGAGTCGGACATGACTAAGCTTCTAAATAACTCCTCTCTCACCCTGCTGAGGCCAGAGACTCTCTGTCTTGTGGATAAGTAGGAATCACCCAGAGAGCTTATTGACAGAAGAGCAATGCCTGCGTCCCACCATCAGACAGTCTGACTTGCCAGGCCTGGGCCGGGACCCAGGCCTCTGCACTGTTCCCGGGGTGAATGCCCTGCCCCTTGTGGGATGCTGGCCATGTGGCCCCTGGCACTCTTTGGGGGGTCTACCGCTCTAAGCCTCTTCCTTGCAGAGGCCCCTCCAGCCTAGCGGCCACCAGCACCTTGCCTGGTGTGGGCTGGCCAGCCGCTCTGGTCCCAAGGGACGCCTGCAGCCTCTTTGTCCCCTCTTACCCCTGCCGCCTTTTTCTTAATTGTCCCTGCTTGGCCTGCGGGCCTGCCTTTTCTAACTAGCCTGGAGGAAGGGGCGGTAATTGAGGTGCAGCCTCTCTCCCTGGCAGGACTCTTAGAGCTAATTAGAGGAGAGGACCTCTGGGCTGGCAGTTATTTTTTAATTGTTTGTGGGTCCAACGTAAAAGCTAATGACAGAGGAGGGAGGCTTAGTTAGCAGCACACTCCTGACTTCTAAATTTGTCTAAGAGGTCATTTGCAATTTGTTAACATTTTTCACAAGGGTGAATTCAATTAGCAGTCCCTGCACCGGTGCTCAGCAGAGAGTGACAGGATTGGCAGAGAAGCTGGATCGGGCTTCCAGGAAGCTTCTCCCAGCCTTGAGCGCCTGAGCTGGAAACTCGGGGGCTCTCCCCACACCCCGCCCCCGACACCGCACACCCCACTCCTGACCCAGCCGGCTGTGACTTGAGCCCCTCTGGAGAGAAAAGGCTCAACACAGCTGAATGGAGGAAGTAGCCTCTAGACCAGGGGTCCCCAAACTCCAGGATCTGGTGCCTGATGATCTGCAGTGGAGTCGATGGAATAATAATAGGAATAAAGGTGTGCAATCAAGGTAATACACCTGAATCATCCCGAAAACATCCCCCTGACCCCACAATCAGTCCCTGGAAAAACTTTCCTCCACAAAAGAGATCCCTGGTGCCAGAAAAGGCTGGGGACCACCACGCTAGACTCCTGGGGAATCTGTGTGCAGGGGGATCTTGGCATGTGGGGAAACAGGTGAGCACCAGACGGGATCCCCGCCAGGGAGTATGAGGCTGGTAGCAAGAGCACGGGCAGGAAGATCAGGCCTGATAGGGACAAAATAGATGATTAAATAGCTAATCCCACAAGGGGATTGTAAATAGAAAAATGTAGGAGACCCCTGTAAGTTAATGATCCCTCGAGAAAGCAGGGTTGCTTAACCACAAAGCCAGGCAGGCTTGCTTAGCAACAAAGCCATGCAACAGAGGCACCAGAGCTGCTTCTAAACAAGAAGAGTGCTGCTGTGAGACCTGCACCCTGCCCAGCGAGCTCGGTGAGTTAGTGACCCCTCAAACACGTTCTTTGGCTCCTAAGACATGTTCTTTGCAGCATGCCTCCCAAACAATAAAACAATAGTAGGAAAAAAAGGCCTACAACCTGCCCAACGGTGTCATCAGGATAATGCCCCCTTCCCCCCCAAAAAACAGGCTCTGCGCACATAGAAAACAGTCCTTTATGGGGACGTGACTCTTCAAAATGAAAGACTCTCACTGTATGTACCGAGACCTGAAAATATTTTTTCCAAAGTGCCGTGACAGTCCTGGCCTGACTGTCTAGGGAGCGGCGAGTAAACTTCCCTGCCCCACCGGGAGGAGGAGCTGATGACGGAAGTGTACATGTACTCAAGAAAGACAAAGGTCTTCCCCCCCTCCCCACTTTTCCTTTGACTAGAAAACTGCGGCCCACTTAGTTAAGTTCTCAGGGCACGGGCATTTCTCGCCCACTCTCTTGGAAGCCTCACAGGCATCCTGTCCTAATGAATCACTTCTTATCTGCCACTTTGCTTTCGCTGAATTCTCTGCACTGAGACATTAAGGACTAGGGTACCGGAGCTCTTTGGAGCCCCTGAAATGACACCAATCGGTTTCAGATCCACTGGGGTGTCTGTGTAAGCTGAGGGTGTCCCGCTTCGGTGTGGAAACTCTGCTTGTGGACCATGACCTCAAAGAATTCCGCATTTCCTCATCATCATGGGAGAAGTGAGAAGTCAAGTGGTGGGAAAGGGATGAGCCCACCGTGGGTGATTTGGACAGGGACCTGGGGACTTACGCAAACATGCAGAGTGAAAAAGCAAGTCGCCATGCAACGAGATTTTAATGGTTTGTGTGCCTACGTGCTGAGTCACTTCAGTCATGTCCGACTCTCTTTGTGAGCCTGTGGACTGCAACCCGCCAGGCTCTTCTGTCCATGGGATTCTCCAGGCAAGGGTACTGGAGTGAGTTGCCATTTCCTTCTGCAGAGGATCTTCCTGACCCAGGAATGGAACCTGCGTCTCTTACATCTCCTGCACTGGCAGGTGGGTTCTTTACTACCAGCACCACCTTGAAACCATACTAAATAATATGCATTATTCATGAACATTTAAGGGTATAGCAAATATGTGAACACCGGGGAGGAAAGCCTGTTCCAGCCTCAGGATAGTCCTCAGGGGACAGAGGGAAGAGTGTGGGATTAGGAGAGTTGAGGATGGGCTTCCACTTATGTTTGCTTTATTTTATTTCCTTAATAATGGTAATAATAGTAAAGGTTCAGGGACTTCCCTGTTGGACCAGTGGTTTAGAATCTGCTTTTCAATTAAAGGGACTCGGGTTCAATCCCTGTTTGAGGAACTAAGATCCCACATGCCTTGGGGCAACTAAGCCAGTGCAACGAAAATACGGAGCCGGTGTGCTCTGAAGTCTGAGTGCCACAACTAGAGAAGTCTGCACGCCAGGATGAAGAGCCCGCGTGCTGCAATGAAGAGCCAGTGCAGCCAATAATAATAATAATAAAGATCAGAAGCAAAAATGACCAAGTTGGGCATTTGTTAACTTTGAGCGTGGAGTCATGGCAGTGAGTTATGTAGCTTCTGAATTTCTCTATTTCTTTTTCTGGAGGACTTCCTCAAAAACACAAAAGAAAAAGTTGGCAGAAACAGATGTCTGATTGTTAGGAAAGCATTTACACCCGTCACATTTTGGCTGATTCCAACTCTTGACTGATTTCAAAGCACTTCTATAGTTTTAATTGAAACATAATCTGTAGCAAGATGCCAGGGGAAGCCATTATAAAATAATAACATTGAAGGTGGTTTTCTCAAAGTAAAAGTGTTAGTCACTCAGGCATATCCAACTCTTTGTGACCCCCATGGACTGTGGCCCGCCAAGCCCCTGTGTCCTCGGGATTCTCCAGGTAACAATACTGGAGCGGGCTACCAGTCCCTATTTCTACAGGGAATGCTCCAGACCCAGAGATGGAACTTGCGTCTCCTGCATCGCAGGAGGATTCTTTAACCATCTGAGCCACCAGTTTTTCTCAAAAGCCAGTATCTAAAATGCAGACCTTTCTGACTTTGTGTTAAGATGCTTTGGTGATTATAGTGGGTTGAGTGGTGGGTGGACCCCCAAAAATATATGTCCTAATTCTGAGCCCCAGCACCCAGGAACGTGACCTTATTTGGAAAAGGAGTCTTTGAAAAGGTCATTCATTAAGGACCTTGAGATCAGACTACCATGCTTGCCTTGGGTGAGGCCTGTATCGCCTGACAAGTGTTTCTATTTGAGACAAAAGAGAAGGAGATACAGACGCACAGAAGGCGGCCACGTGAGCAGAGATTGGTGAGAAGCAGCCAGAAGCCGAGGACACTGGCACCACCAGGAGCTGGAAGAAACGAAGAAGGGTCTGCCCTAGAGCCTTCGGAGGGAGCGCAACCCTGCGACACCCCGACTTTGGACTTCTGGGCTCCACATTAAAAAAGAATACATTTCACATGTTTCAAGCCAGTGAGTTTGTGGTCATTGTTACAGAAACCCAGAAATAACAGCTGAAGCTCAGGGCCCGGCAAGTGATGCCCAAGAAAGGGTTGGTTGTCTCCTGAGCTCTCCAGCCTGAGAATATTGGCTGTTCTCTAAATCAGGGATGGATCACCATCATGCCATCAAGCTGTCTACTCTTTTTTAAATATTGGCATTTGGGGATTTCCCTGGTGGTCCAGTGGCTAAGACTCTGTGCTCCCAATGCAGGGGGCCCGGGTTCAGTCCCTCGTCAGGTAACTAGATCCCACATGGTTCAATTAAAGATCCTGTATGCCACAACTAAGACCCCTGTGTAGTCAAATAATTTTTTTTTAAGAAATATTGGCATTTTGCCTTATTTATTTATTTGGCTGCATCAGGTCCAGTTGCAGGTATGCGGAATCTTCAGTTGCGGCATGTGGGATCTAGTTCCCTGACCAGGGATAGAACCCGGGCCCTCTGCATTGGGAGCTAGGAATCTTAGCCACTGGACCACCAGGGAGGTGCCTATCTATTCTTTCTTGTGCAGTCAGTCAGCAGGCATTTATCAAGCACCTGCTACATCCCAGGCGCTGGAGGTAGCAGTGAGCAAAGTCAGGTACGACCCAAAGTGCCCCTGGGCCCCCTGTCTTCCTCTGCTCCCCTCTCCTCTGCCCACCCAGAAGCAATATGTACTGGCTGCACTGCCATCTTGCCCATTCATTGCCTGCTTTATTTTGCGTCTTCCTTCCTTCCTCTCTGTATTCCAAACACCCAGTGTGACGCCCCGCATGGGTGGGCACTAAATGAACACGCAGCGTAGGATGCAGGCAACAACGTGGCCTTTGAGGTCAAACCCCAGTGTGACCACTTTCTGGCCACGCAATCCTGGACAAGTGTGTCTGGGCCTCGGGGATAAGAGAGTCTTATCTGTAATGTGGGGATAAGAGAGTCACTATTTGGGAATTCTCTGGCGGTCCAGTGGTTAGGACTCAGCGCTCTCACTTGTCAAGGTCTGGGGTCGATCCCTGGTTAGGGACCTAAGATCCTTCAAGCTTTGCAGTACGGGCAGGAAAAAAAAAAAGTCATTACTTAAAGGGCTGCTCTGAGGGTCACATAAGAGAAGGCACCTGGCCTCATAGGAGCTGCAGAACCAGAAGCTGGCATTACTATTCATCAGAATTGGTGCAGGGCGCCAAGAGTTTCGGCATGAATGGCTGGCCACCTCCATGTGGCCTGCAAAGGGGCCTGAGCTGAGCCCTGAACTGGTCCTTAGCATTTGACGAATTCTTGGGCTTCCGGTTCCAGCAAGGACAGAAATGATGCTCAGGTCTTGAGGCCTGGTTCCTGCTGTGGCCCCAGGCGGTGCTGGCAGGCTCCCCCACAGTACCAGCTTCTCCACACCTGTCGAGGGAACACCGTGCCATGGGAGGGGCAGAGCAGCTGCCCCCCAGCCACCCCTCTAATAACGTCAAGGCTGGAGGCGTGCAGAGGTGAGGACGAGGGACCCTCCGCCAGGCCGGGCACCGAGCCCACTTCCCACGCTTCGCCCACCGACCTGGGAGGGTGAGGCCCGGCTCTGGAAAAATCAAAGCAGGAGCCGAAGCCTGTGAGTTGCGACTGGGGAGGCCCTGAGGGGGAGCAGCCCGGCCTCGTTAGCGCTGACCCCGGCATTGAGCCGCTCCTGATGGATGGGGTTTGGGCGGGACAGGCCCCTGGGGGATGGCGGTCCTGTCCATTATGGGCCCATCAGTGCCTCCCGGAGCCCTCTCTGCTCTGGATGCTGGGAGCCTCGGGCCAAGAATAAATCTTTGGGCCGCAGGAGAGATGAGAGGGGAAAAAAGGCAAAGCATGAAAAATGTCTCCTTCGGGCCCTGGCAACAAAGCTGCCTTGGAGGAAGGAGCAAGTGAGCGGGAGTTTGGGGAGATGGGAGGCGATGGAGCAGGAGGAGTCGGGCAGGGGTTCCCCCGAGAGGCTGGGCTTCCAGGAGAGGAGGAGGGACAGAGTGCGATCCTCAGATCACAAGGTCCCGGGCTATCGCTGCCCGCCTGGGCCCCTCTTTAGCAGAACTCCCTCCAGGTCAGGCCCAGGGAAGCAGGCTGGTTCTGAGCAGGAGGCACCCCTGTCGGGTCCAGTGTGGGGTGTCCCTGGCCCAAGGCGGGCTGTGATGAGCCAGCCAACACTTCCACCTACTGTGAGAATCTTTTCTGGCCGCTGAGTGTATAGGTCCTGGAGTGAACACTCACCACCTGCGGAGGGACACAACCTCCCCCTCCACGCATTAGTTCCTCGTAGGTGAATGGAGGTGCCGGGTTTCAGTGAGGATGAACTAAGCTATTCTTCGGAAAGCAAGTGGTCCTCGGCCTTGGCTGTTGTTCAGAGACACCATCCTGCTGTGAGGACTCCCCTCCATGCCCGGAGGGCTGCCTCTGCCTCCTGGAAGAATTCAGCCTGCTGCAGACATGGACTGCGGCTCGGAAGGAAAACGTGGCGCAAATCCTGCCACAGCCACTGACCGGCCGTGTGGCCTTGGACAAGTGAGTCTCTTGGCCTCAGTTTCCACATCTGTAAAATGGGGACAACGGTCCAAACTTGACAGAATTGTGAGGATTTAATGAGATGATGCATGTAAAGCACTCAACATTATATCCATCGGCTGCTTAGCGAGGGCTCTGCAAATGTTAGCCACTGGGACTGCCCCCCGGACACACATACATATGCTGGTCCTCGCTTTATTTTCTGAAACCCCTGAGAGCAAAGGCCCTCCACTGTCCTCATAGCAGGGCCTCAGGCTATTGAGAACCGTCTAAGTCTTTCCTCATGCAGCTGGGGAAGACCATTTCCTGCCGTGTTCTCTGACACAGTGACCTCCTTGCCCTTGTCCCAGGCTGATGTCTCCTGTCTGGACGCTCCGCTGGTTATGGGCCTTCCCCTGAATCTGTGACGGCTCATATTTTAAAATGATGCCAGAAGAGTGACCTGAGTGGCAGAAGAGAATAGGAAGGTCACCTCCCTCATTCTGGACCTGCTACCTCTATTAATGTGGCCAAGAAACACATTTGGTCTTTGAGGATGCATCATTGCAATGTGGATTCACAACATCCACCATAGGGGAAGACAGCAGAGTCTGCTAAATCAGGGGTTTCCAAACTCTGGGATCTAATGCTTGATGATCTGATAAAATAATAATAGAAATAAAGTACACAATAAATGTAATTTGTCTGAATCATCCTGAAACCATCCCCTACACCCCAGTCCCTGGAAAAATGATCTTCCACAAAACCTGTCCCTGGTGCCAAAATTTGGGGGACCACTGTTGGCTAAATGATAAAGGAATCTCTGGTTTTACCATCTCATCTCTGCATCTCAAATCAACTTCCTCCTCACTGTGAATAATGTCTCAAAGCCTTAAAACGCCCTGGACCGCATTTCTCCAGCAAATATTTACTGAGTGCCTACTATGTTCCAGGCTCCGACGATAGAGTGGTGGACAAAACTGACAAGGTCCATGCCCCCCAGGACCTGAGCAGCCGATGAAGAAGCAGAAGACTATTTAACCACAGTTGCAGTCAGCATTGGGGAGCATATTGGTGGGGGGCTGGTTGCCTGGCAGGATGACCCTTTCAGCCCAGCTCCCCGGCACCAGGGTCCTTGTGAGGTCCACATGCTCCCCCTTGTGGTCAGCCTGGTTTCACTCTGCTGAGTTTTGGCCAGTGATTGCACCCAGAACTGGTCTTCCAGTTCAAAACCTGTCTCAGATCCCTAGGACAGGTGCTTGGGAAGGGGCTTATTATTATTTTATAGGAGTTTGGGTGGGTGGCTTGGATTTCGGCCATCAGCTCTGGGAGAAACAAAATAACCCAGGGTGATTGATGGGCCCCTTGTAAATTTGTAAAATAAATCAGCTTGGCAGAGAGATTCAAAAAAACCTGTCAGGCAGCAAACATTTTTTTAACAGCCTGTAAAACTTCCTCCATCCTTCACATTTGTCAGTGTCAGGCTGATGATGCATCTGATAGCTGGGTGAGCAGCGACCGCGGCTAGGAGGGTGGGCTGGCAACGTTCCCCATCCTTCTTGTGTTTCTTGTTTTCCCGTGGTCTGAACACTTTCAGCACCTGGATTGGAGGGAGTCTAGGCTAGACTAATTGGTGGGTGAGGTAAGAGTTCTACCCAAGTTGTTACTGGCTTCATAGTCAGACTTCAGTGTGGCCATACTCGTACATTCATTCAGCCAATATTTACTGAGGGCTTTTCAGCAAAGGCACTGGGGTTGGCACCAGGGATGCTGGGACAGGAGGGGGCAAAGCAGACCTGGAGCATCCTGTGTAGGGCAGTTCTGGACGCCCCATCACAGAGCTCGTTTACTGGGAGGTGGGCGAAGGCGAAGGGGAAGGGAAGTAAGACCTCCAAAGGGAAGTTCACTGGGCTCTTATGATGCTTCCCAGGTGGCGCAGTGGTAAAGAATCCTCCTGCCAACGCAGGAGACCCAGGAGACTCAGGTTCGATCCTTGGGTCAGGAAGATCCCTCAGAGTAGGAAATGGCAACCCACTCCAGTATTCTTGCCTGGAAAATCATATGGAGAGAGGAGCTTGATGGGCTACAGTCCATAGGCTCACAAAATAGTCAGATATGACCAAGTGACTGAGCGCACACACACGCACACAGATTATGTTTAAAGCTTTAAGGCAAATCCAGACAAGACGGCCCTCATCATATACACTCTGTCTCAGCGCACCTCTTGTGCAGGAAAAACTTGGGTAGCATCTCTACCCATGTCACCTCCATCCTTACGTTTGTTGGGGAGGCAGCTCAGTGCCATGGTCACCATCACAGGTGGTGGGGCCAGACTAACCTCCATTCCACTACAGAGCAGCCGGGGGCAAATGACTTCTCCTCTCTGACCCTCTGTCTCTTCTTCTGTGCGATGGGGATGTAAGACTTGTACTCACTGAGCTGTTCAGTTATTCAAGGAGAGAAGGCCTCTGAGGTGCTCAGCAATGTCGGGCATAATACTAGTTGCCGTTGTTAGTTCAAAGAAGGGTCTGCCCATCTTCCACCTGCTCATGTCAGATACTGGCGTGCAGGGGGCTGTTTGCTCATTGACTGAATGATGGATCCCCCACTAGCATCCATGAAGGCAGAGCCCTGGGCACCCAGAATCTGCCTGGAGTGCCAGCTGCTGCCCAGATCTCCCCCTGCCCCCCCCCAAGCCATCCTTGTCTTATCATAATTGAAAATGTTGGACCAATTAGGAGCAGTAACAATTAAGATGTACCGAGGGCATGTGAACATTTGCAAACACTTATTAAGACACATCAATAATTAAGCCCTTCTTTAATGGTTACATTTCTGGCCTCCAGATGTATCTGTTTATCTGTTAATGGACCTGGGGTCACAGCGTGCTTTGAGATCTGCGTTATGACGTTACACGTAATGAGAATTAAAAATTCTTCCCTCGCTTGGATTCTGAGTTTGACAGTGAAACAGCAGAGCAAGGATGCCCAGGCTTCTTTCCAGCTGCCTGCTCCTAGGGGTTCACTCTTCAAAGCCCGCCAGCTAGCCAGGGTGCAAATCCAGGCTCTGCCATTGTGCGGCCTCGGGGAGTGCCTGAATCCTCCCTTTCCAGCTTCCCAGGTGGCTCAGTGGTGAAGAATCCTCCTGCCCATGCAGGAGACACAAGAGACTGGGGTTCGATCCCTGCATCAGGAAGATTCCCTGGAGGAGGAAATGGCAACCCACCACACTATTCTTGCCTGGAGAAGCCCATGGACAGAGGAGCCTGGTGGGCTGCAGCGCATGGGGTCGCAAAGAGTTGGACACGACTGAGCGCAGACACTCAAAGTGAACCGAGTGCTTCCTGCCTCGTAGCATTCGTCAGCAGCTGTGTGTGCAGGCAGCTGCCACGTTTAAGTTCAGTTCACAGCAACTTCTGTCCATGGTGGCTCCTATGATCATCAGAGGATAAAAAAGAGGAAGCAGGTGGCTGAATAGTCAAGATGACCTGTCTACACCAACAGCTGCAAACTCAATGCCTCCTGGGACCAGATGGATCATGAAAATGAAAGAAGCCAGGCTGGGTGCAGGCTAGGATAGACAGAAGGGCACCCGTGGATTCTGCCTGCAGCGGGCGCTGCTGCTCAGCCCCGGCCTCCGGGGAGTGTAGGCAGGAGTGCAGACCCAGGATGCC
>NW_011494947.1:1066376-1072180 GCF_000754665.1 Bison bison bison
TTTTTTTAATGTGGCAAGTCATTCAAACTTTTCTAGCTGAGCTCTGCAGCATGTGGGATCTTCCGGCAGGGATCAAACCTGTGCCCCCTGCATTGGCAGCATGGAGTCTTAACCACTGGATCACCAGGGAAGTCCTGAAATTTTGATTTTTTAAATCACTGCCTGGGCCAAATGAACACCTTCGCGGGTTGATTTGGCCTCCACCCCTACTTGTGATCACGTGTCTTCATGGGCATCCTTTGCCAGATAATTGCTTAGGTGTCCACTTTCTTCTAGCTGGAGGCTCAAGGATCGAAATGTACCTTTCTGATTTAGGGACAATCGGTAACAAATTGGTACGGATTGGAAACCAAATCAGCTAACTGGAAAGGAAGTAATTGAATAGTCACAGATTCAGGTTTTGACTCCGTCTGGCGTTGAGAGGTTGAATGAGCGGGTGGGTGGAGGTGCACAGGGCCACTCAGGTCTGGTTATTTTGTCCATTGTGAAATGTATCAAAGGCCAGAGGATTTGATCCTGGGGGAGGCAGGGGGCTCTCTCACGTGGGGGTTAAACCTACAATCACAGCATCCCTAGCTTAGAGTAGGCCTCTCCTGTGTTCAGTCTGAAATGGAACTTTATTTTTTTAACATATTTGTACTTGTGAGTAATTAGTAGTCATTTGTTTCTTTGCTTCTTTCTTTATTGGATCAAATCACCCCAGCCACTCCTCGGGTAGTCGGGTGTAATCGGATTTGGTTTCTAACATGCTTTTAAAGTAAAGAAATAAATACAATCGAGGCTTGTAAAAGGTGATCATTAGAGAATGGGCCTCGGTCCCATAACTTTAAAGTAATAGCCCCATTATGAGAGGGGGCAATGATTTTATAACTGTTCCTTGCACGGATGTTGGAAGGTTGAGGGGCTTCGGGGGCAGGTTGGGCGTTGCAGTAAAAGCTTTTCCAGCAGCCATTTAACCTCCATTTACGAAGAAATAAAGCGAAATTGATGCTGATTTGGGCCTGCTTTGGGGGGTATTTTTGTTCCATAAAAGCGCTTTTGCTTGCAATTTGCTGAGCTGCCCTGTCACATCAGAAAGGGCCGCTGTTGATAAAGATAAAGCTTTATGGCCACAATATTTGCTGCTAACAGCAACCTAATGCAGCATTTTCATTTTTGTGCAATTAATGTTAACGTCTGCTACGAAAATTGTCATTAAATACCATTTTAAAATCCATTCAATTTGCATATGCAAAGCCCATTTACCATCACAGAAGATATAGCCGGCACTTCATCACGTCCTTTCCTTGGAATTGTAGCCACTCAGTTTTATAGCGATTTAAGATTTTTATATTGAAAGCTCGATGGTAATGGATGTTCTTTCTGAGCCCGGCTGACTTAAGCTTTTCCATTGTACGTAGAGCCACACAGCCCCAGGACCAGACACTTCGGGGGGTCGCACTGTACCCGAAGAAAGAGCACTGGATGGAGCATGCTGGCCGGCCGAGATCTGACTTGGGTCGGTCACACCCTGCTGTGTGACCTTGTGAACATTTCTTCACCTCTCTGAACTACTGTTTTCCTTTTTCAAAGAAGGGCTTCGAACCAAATGATGGCTAAGGAGCTGTGTTCTAATATCTCATTTTTTTTAAATAAAACTTTTAGCTGCACCCCTGCAGCATGCAAGGTCTTAGTTCCCTGACCAGGGGTGGAAACACAAGGTGGAAGCACAATGTCTCAACCGCCGAACCGCCGTGGCAGTCCCCGTATTTCTAAATGTATGCACGCCAGTTAAGGATCCGGGCCAAGCCTTTCTGGGAAAAAGTTGTGTGGTCTTAGGGAGGTCAGTGCATCTCTCCGTGGCTCAGCTGGGTGAGTAACCCTGCCTGCTTCCTGCACAGTCTTTGATTTTCAATGTTGTGCTAGTTTCTCGTGTATGGCAAAGAGGTTCAGTTGTACATATATAACATGTATATATTCTTTTCCATAATCTTTTCCATTATGGTTTATTACAGGATATTGACTATAGTTCCCTGGGCTATGCAATAAGACATTGTTGTTTATCTGGTTTATGTGTATGTGCTAATCCCAAACTCCCAATTTATGCCTCCTCTATCGCCTTCCCCCTTTGGTAACCATAGGTGTGCTTTCTATGTCTGGGAGTCTGTTTCTGTTTTATAAATAAGTCCATTTGTATCCTATTTTAGATTCCACATATAAGTGATATCCTATATTTGTCTTTCTCTGCCTGACTTATTCACTTAGTATGATAATCCGTAGGTCTATCCACGTTGCTGCAAATTGCATTATTCCATTCTTTTTTATTACTGAGTAGTATTCCCTTGTGTGTATGTATATACATGGGTTGGGAAGATTCCCTGGAGAAGGGAATGGCAACCCATTCCACTATTCTTGCCTGGAGAACTCCATGGGCATAGGAGCCTGACAGGCTACAGTCCATGGGGTCACAAAGAGTCAGACAGGACTGAGCAACTCACACTAACATATATATACGCCACATCTTCTCTATCCATTCATTTGTCCGTGGACAACTTCCAGATTGCTTCCAGATCTTAGCTAAACAGTGCTGCTATGAAACACTAGGCTGCACAGGGTTTTAATGATGATGGGATGGAATTGACATAGAGGCAGAACATACCCTGAGAATCCCAGAATGCTGGTTACTGCTGTAACATCCTATTTACAGATGAAGGAACAGAAGTCCTAGAAGGAACAAGGGTTGGGAATGAAGGTGTGACAAAATGCCCAGGTGACTCCTGGCTGGGGCTTCCCCTGGACACCATGCTGTCTTCAAGACACTGGTGACCAAAATGGGCCAGGCTAGTGACCACACAGTGGGGACTCTGCACTGCACTGGAGAACCTTGCCTTGCCTTCAGAGACTGACTTGGGTGTTATTTCAAAGCGGGAAGAAGGATGATGTACAGATAATTAGTCAATCTGCCCCACGAGTGACTTTCCAATGTGTCTCTAGTGCCACATTCCAGGTCTTGAGGGCTGATGAACAGAAATGCATTTCCAGTATGAGAGTGGTGAGTACTATTTGAGGCCAGGGAGACAGGAAAGCTTACCAAAGAGAGGATGCTGCATCGAGCTTTGATGAACAAGTAGGTTTTACCAGGTAGGACGGTGAGAAAAGGCAGAGGGAAAAGCATACAAAAGTATGGTGGCGGACACTGTGGGAAACACACGTCAGCTAAAATAAATAAACATAGAAGCCCCATGTGGTCCAGCAGTTCCACTCGCGGGTATATATGCAAAAGAATCGAAAGCAGGGACTCAAGCAGATACTCGCACACCCATGCTCATAGCAGCGCTATTCACAATAGCCAAAAGGCGGAAGCAACCCGGGTGACTGTTCTGAATCCATAAACAAAATGTGATACAGTTTGGACTATTATTCAGCCTTAAGAAGGAAAGGAATTCTGATCCATGCTACAGCACAGATGACTCTCAAGTACGTTATGCTGAGTGAAACACGCCAGACACAAAAGGACAAACACGTACTATGGGTTAGGAAACTCTGCCGTGCTGGACAACTGCTGTGTTTGCCTGCCGTTGTGTTCTGTTCTCATCCTTCTGGGTCAGAAGCCCTCTTTCCACATCTTTTCCACCGTCAGCCCATATAGATTGTGGAGACTGATTCCAAGCAAGCTCCCTCCAACGAAGGGCCGGGGTCAGGCCTGACCCATCAGAGCATCAGAATCCCCTGGCCTCAGTAACTGGAGCAGAGGCAAGACACGGTGACCCCGGCCTGGCCAGTCAGTGTATTTTGCGATTTCTACTCGCCCCTGCGGTTGGGCCAGGGATAAGCACGGTACTGAAGTCGGGCCAAAGAATCTTAACCTCAGGCTTTTATGGTTTCTTTCCACCGAGGTCACTAAAAGCACAGGATCTAAGGATGCAGCTGTCCCTGGCCATTTTGCCAAGTGAGGAAGACGCTTATCAGAGACCGGAGCCAAAACTGGGAAGCACAGCCAAGTCATGGAGAGGCAAACATGACATTGCCTGATTGCCTAGATCCGGCTATGCCTGAAGCTCTTCCCTTTCATTCATGTGAGCCAATAAATTCCCCATTAAAAAAAAATCCAAGTTGTTTGAGACTTGATTACATGCAACCACATTATTTTATAGAATGTCACACATTCCAGAGCTGGGACGTGGGTCACATGTCTGCCTCTGAGCCAATCACCGTGAAGGTGGTTTGTGAAATACGCTGATTGGCCAGGCCTGGATCACTCACCCCTCCCTGGAGTCCAGAGTCCCACTCCCACATTGTTCCTGACCGTGAGCGCCCTGTCACCGCCCTGGTGAGGGGATGGAGTCTTGGGTACCAGCCATCTTACCGTGCCCGGATCCCAAACGTCATATTTGGGGGGAGGGAGGGCGGTTCCTTCTTGAGGCGCCTGTCATCCTGGTCACTGATGCGGATGTCGTTGAGCTGACGGTAGTGCAAATTCTCCCGGGCGGTGACCAGGCCAGCCTTCACGGCCCCTCTGTTCATGGCAATATAATTCCGGGTCAGCTCGTGGGGGCAAGTCGGCTGCTGTTTAAACACGTTCCAGTGTCCGATGGCTGAGGGCGGGGAGAGACAGAGCCAGGGCCACCAAAGTCAGTCAGGGAAGTAAAGCAACCGTGGCATCTCACTGGGAGGAAACTGGGGCACAGATATCTTTCATTAACCCAGAACCGGTGGAGGGACGGTCCTGCTCGGCTCCCCGGAAAGGGAGGGGTCAGGATTCCCAGATTCTAGTCGGGGCCTGAGCATCCTTCATGGAGCTGGGCTTGCCCTTCCTTGACCTCCTTTGGGGCTTCCCTCGTGGCTCAGCAGTAAAGAATCTGCCTGCCAATGTAGGAGGTGCAGGTTCCACCCCTGTGTCTTCTTTTGTCAAGAAGATCCTCTGGAGAAGAAATGGTGACCCACTCCACTATTCTTGCCTGGGAAATCCCACGGACAGAGGAGGCTGGCAGGCTGCAGTACGTGGGGTCACAAAGGGTCAGAGACTACTTAGTGACTAAACAACAGCAGCCGCAGGCCTCCTTTGAGCCATCAGAGGGCTGGCCCTGACCCTGCCCATGCTTGCAACTCAGAAGGTGCAGAGCACAGTCTCCTGCCTGGGGACAAGGCTCCACACAGTCAGGGACCCTTGCTATTTCTCTGACACATTAGACTTGGACCCCGTGTGGTCCTGTCCTTTTCAGCTAAGCTGACTTGGAATCATGCTGCAGGGCAGACCCCCGACTCTTTTCCTGGAGCGTGGCCAGCTGCCATGTGGCCTGGTTAGAGGGCTCAAGTCCCTTTGGCGACCAAGGACGCTTGCTCACCTTCGGGGACCCCTCCATCCAGTCCCCGGATGTAGAGTCCGTAATTAAAATTAATTCCGGGCAGACTGCAGCTTCTTTCCCGGGGCTTCCCGAGCTCAGCCTGTTGGGGAAGGACAGAGGCACAGGTCAAGAGTGGGATCTCAGACCCAGGGTGTTACACTGAAATCAGTGGCCCCAGGGTCTGTGGACGATCTCAGCGTGACTGGGGTGTGGACCGCCAACGCCCCTGAGACAAGCGCTAAGCGCTGTTGGGCGTTGAGACACACCTTGGGGAAGCCTGCCTGCTGGGCTCCTGCTCAGGGGCGGGTGAGGAGAGCAGAGTCAGGAGGACCCTGTGATAGCGGGTGGTTGGGACCCAGGCCCTGAAGGAGGAGGTGCATTTATGAGGCAGGAGAGGGCGGCACAGTCCCACACCGAGCAGCCGGTCTTGGGTCCAGCCCAGATCCGCCCGCCTAGTGCTGCACACAATGTATCATGGAG
>NW_011494947.1:1072374-1084144 GCF_000754665.1 Bison bison bison
GCGTCTCGGGTCAACTCCTCCTTGACCCCACAGAAGGGGTTTGTGGGGATGAAACTGCTCTGTGATCAACCACATCGATTTCCCCATTGTACAGGTAGGGAAGCTGAGAACCAGAGCGGCAGGACCATGATCCTCGGCTCCTAAAGGGCAGGGCCGGGTGTGACGTGCAGATGTGTTTGGCCTTGGGGTGAAACTCTTTAAAAAAAATTATATATATATTTATTTATTTTTGACTATGCTGGGTCTTCACGGTTGCATGGGCTTTTCTCTAGTTGCAGAGACCAGGCTTCTCACTGTCGGGACTTCTGTTGGGGAGCACGGGCTCTAGGGCACATGGTCTCAGGAGTTGTGATCCACAGGCTTAGGTGATCCACAGGCTTAGGTGCTCCAAAGCATGTGGGATGTTCCCAGACCAGGGATCGAACCCATGTCTCCTGCATTGGCAGGCACATTCTTCACCACGGAATCACCAGGTAATCCTGGTGTAAAGATCCCTCTTAAGCACAATGCTTGTGCTGCCTCTCTGTAGACAAGCAGCTAGCTCCCTGGGCGCAGGGGTCCTACGGTGCTTAGAACGTTGCTGCTCTTCGTCAGTGGGCACCTGCCGAGGTCTGGGTTCTCCATCCGCTTCTCTTACTTAGTCCTCACGGCTGCCCTGTGAGGCAGCCCATTGCTGTCCCCATTTCTCAGATGGGGAAGCTGAGGCACAGAGAGGTCAGACAGGCGGCACGAAGCCACCCGGGAAGAAGCGGCAGAGCTGGGGTTGGAACCCAGGCTGTGTTCTCTGGCCCACATTCAGATCCTCCTGCTAAAGAGATACCAGCCAGGGGTGCGTGGCTCCTGGTGCCATCAGGCCTGGAGGCCGAGGACTTTATGAGCTGGGTGGGTGCAGCTGCTTCTCCCACCCCACGGGCCCCAGGCTCCCAGTTGCAGGGTGTTAAACCCCCAGGACTTCACTGCTCCAGCCTCACCAAAGACTGTCCGGTGGCTCCGTCCTCACCCTTTCTCCAGTCCCATCAGTCTCTGTCCCCAAAGATTGGGCTCCCAGAGACCTGGGTGCACAAAAGTGGATGATCCAGGACCACCCACAACGGCTCATCACCGCCTTTGGAATAAACCACTCCCTTAGCCTGGCAGTCTGGGCCCTGCACTTTCCAACCCTGCCCACCTCTGCAAGTTTGCCCCCAACTCCCCAACGTGACCCTCAGACTTGGGCACATCAGACCACTCCCCACCCTGAAGGGTCTGCAGGCATCCCAGTCGCTTTTGCTCCTGCCTGCCTTCCCTTTTCTGGTTCTTATTCTTCAAACTTACTGGACCCCTCCGGCTCACAGTGGCTTCTCCCTCCTCTGGCTCCAGTAACTCTTCCTATATGTTCTGTTCATTTGGATAAGCTTAGAATTTAAGTGACCTCAGTTTCTAGGCATGCACATGCAGGCCAGCCTGCCTGGATTATAAATTCCTATGCATCTAGAACCATGACTTCTGTCAGTTTCTTTTTCCTGGTAGCAAGTAACCAATGCTCACTAAATGCCTGAGATTAAAAGCTGCCTCCACCAGGAAGCCCTCCTGGGTTGCCCTCAGTGCAGACAAACTTCCTTGTCTATGGCCCCATCGGGCCCTAAGCTCACATTTAGGGTGGTCCAGTGGTTAAAGACTCTGCGCTTCCAGTGCAGAGGGCATAGGTTCAATTCCTGGTCAGGGAACTAAGGTCCAACATGCAGCATGGTCAAAAAATTAAAAAACCATAAAACAAAAACAAGAAACAGAATTACACACTAGAAACAGTAGAACTGCTTCAGCGGGGACAGGCTATGACAGTGTGGCGCTTGGTGAAGAAGTCAGTCACAGAGGACCACATATTGTATGATTTTATTTCATGAAATGTCCCGAATAGGCAAATCCATAGAAACAGAAAGTGGATTAGTGGTTGCCTACGGCTGAGATGGCAAAGGGAGTAGAATGATTTAGGAGTGACGGTTAAGAGGTATGAGACTTCTTTCGGGGTAATGAAAATGTCCTGAAATTAACTGTGGCACTGGTTGCCCAATCCTGTGTATATGCTGAAAGCCATTGGATCGTATACTTTAAACGGGTGAATTGTATAGTATGTGAATTATAGCTCAATAAAGCCATTAAAGGTTACAAAGTAGTGTAATTGGGTTATTAATTGTGTGGTGATCAGTTTAATGTCTGTCTCCGTTGGTAGACTGTCTGCTGTCCTTCTTTCTTTCTTCTTTCCTTCCCTCTCTCTCTGTCCCTCCCTCCCTTCTTTCCTTTCTTTCAAGGTTGATTATTTTAAAAATAGACTTTATTTTTAGAGCAGTCTTGGGCTTACAGCGAAATTGAGCAGAGATTCTCAACACACCCCATAGAGAGTATTTATTTCCACCCCTGATTTTCAAACCGATCAGCAGAGAAGAGATACCGGTAGAGAGGGGTTGATCGAGTGAATGAATGAATGAGCTGCCTCTTTGGAGACACGATCAGTTCTTTGCTACCCACCGCCTCACCATTTTCCTCCCTCTTCCTTCTCATCTCGGATCCCAGGCCTCGACCTTCCTTGAGAACTAGGAGTTCTGAGTTTCAGGCAGGGGCCTCAGCTGGGTGGTTTGTTTTGATTTCCTTCTACATGATTCACTCAGAGCCGCAGACAAAGCCCTGGCTCCTCATTTGTTTATGAAAATGATGTGCCCTCTCCAGTGCCGGCGAGGGAAGTTAATTAAAACGTGACTTCTCCGGGAGAGGCCCCGCCTCCCTCCCGCAGGTGCAGGTGGGCCGACTTCCAGCTGGCAGAGGATCGACAGACAGACTCCATGGCTGCCACTGGGCAGGGGGCGGTGGAGAAGGAGGTGGGGGGAAAAGCGAGTGCCACCATCTCCACGCTTTTTCGTGACGGTTGCCCAGGAATCAACAGCGGCCAAAAACACTGAAGCCTTGGGCTGCAAAAATCATCCCAATGGGAAAGTCACTCATTCGTTCCCTGCACAAATATTTATTTTGCATTTCCTCTGCACCAGGCCCTGTGCCAGGAGTTGCAAGGTGAACAAACGGCCCCCTGCCCTTACGAAATTCATTATCTTGCTACAAGGACAAACGGAACAAGTAATGACAACCAAGGGCATCAGATGGTTCGACAGGGGAGCACAGACTGCCTCTAGCTCTGAGAATGTTTGAGTCCACAGAGTGAGAGAAGGTATTTGCAATACATACATCTGACAAAGAGCTGTTATCCATCATATATAAAGAGCTGCTACAGATCAATGAGAAAAAGGCAGGCGATCCTATATAAAGACAAGAAAAGACTTGAATAGGCCCTTTATTAAGAGGATGTCAAGGTGGCCAGGACCCCTAAGTCAAGGTGCTCAACCTCTGAAGATTGCAAAATAAAAATTCAGTGCTATTGGTAAAGATGTGAAGTAACCAGAACATTCAGGTGCTTGGTAGGAATGTAGATTGGTACAAGCACCACAGAAAACTGTTCAGCAATACCTATTAAAGCTAAACATATATCCACCAATGACCCAACAATTCCCTCCTGGACACCCAGTGGGGATGTGTGCCCATGTCCACCCAAGCAGATGTCTGAGAATGCTCACAGTAGCTTGATTTGTCATAGCCAACCACCAAAATGGCCATCCCAGGTGGATAAAAAAGTGGTGACAGATTCATTCCATAGAATACGCCACAGCAGTGGTGCTTAACTGGGGGCAGTTTTGCCCTCCCAGAGGACATTTGCCCATGTCTGGAGACATTTGTGGTTGTCACAGCCAAGGAGTCGGCACTGCCCTCTGTCCAGTGGGTAAAGGCCAGAGGTGTTGGCCAACATCCCAAGATCCACAAGACAGCCCCCATCCCCTTAACAGAGAGTCATCTGGCCCCCACGCCAGTCGGCTGAGGAGCTGCCCACTGCAACAGGGATGAAAGATCAGCTCTACAAGCCATGCGTGGTTCTCACTCAGGAGCCAGACACACAAGTTACACACTGCTTCACGTGGATGAAGTCCAAACACAGCACTACTAACGTCTGGCTTTAGAAGTCAGGAGGGTGGGTACCTTTGGGGCAGGGACACTGGCTATAAGCAGCACAAGGAGGCTTTGGGGGTGTTGGTCCTGCCTGCCCACCTGGTGTGGGTGCCCTACGAGGTCCTGTCCGCTTCCCTCCTGCAAAACCCGTTTGTCTGTGATAGTGGCCACGTGGTGCAAGAGCAGTGGGCTCCTGATATTACCTTCATGCTTGATATCCTACCCTTGGCAATTTAATCCTTTAGGTTCATGCTGTGTGTCTCAGAGTCCTTGCATTCACATATAAACACCCTAGATGTTGTGCAGTTGCTCAGTCATGTCCAACTCTTTGTGATTCCATGGACTGCAGCACCCCAGGCTTCCCTATCCTTCACTATCTCCAGGAGTTTGCTCAAACTCATGTCCATCGAGTTGGTGATGCCATCCAACCATCTCATTGTTTGTCTCCCCCTTCTCCTCCTGGCCTCAATCTTTCCCGGCATCAGAGTCTTTTCCTCTAGGGAAATACCACAGAGGAGCAGCGTATTCACCCATTACCAGCTCAGCTGCCCAATGACACGGGCTAACTGGGCCCACCCTGGTGCTACCACCGCCAACCACGGCAACATCGTAGTCATGGTGACTGTGGGCCGGGCTCCATGGAGGCGCTTACCCTTTGTACCCCTAACAGTTAAGGCAGCCCTGCAAACTACACAGCTTTTCGGGTGGGAAAGGGAGGCCTGGACAGCTGGACTTGTTTGCCCAAAGCTTTACCGCTAATGAGAGGCCACGGCTGGATCTGAACCCACATTGGACTCCATGTCTTTGCTGCCCCTTGGCATGTAGCATCAATTGCCCGGGATTCTCCATTGTCTTTCCCTGTGCGCAAAGTCAGCTCCGCAGACTGGATTTTGCTCATGTTTGCATGACGCCCTCTGCACACACAGAGGACATGAGTAGCCATCTGTCTAGGAGAGCCCTGGGCACAGGCACCGTTTGCTGTATAGACTGGGGGTGATGGGAAAAGCTATCATTTCAGTGACCTGGACACGGGACAGCTAAGTCATGCCTGGGTCAGAGCTGGACAGGAAAGAAGATCCAGCTCTTGGGTTGGCATTTTTGGGGAGAGCCGCTCTAAAAACGATCCCAGTGGGGCAGCCAGGGAGAACAGGAGAGCTGCCGGTCCTTTGAGGGGCTCCCCAGAAGCAGTAAAAGGACCAGCCAGAGGTGGGTTGGCCTGGCACCGACTCTGGGCCTCCCTCCCCAGTTTGTCCAGAGGGGCTTTCTAGAAGCCTACAGAGAAAAGCTGCCTGACAGAAGGGTCTGCAGTTCCCTGGGCAACTCAGGGGACTGGTTAAGGGCTGACCAACAGGTGCCCAGAGGAGCTCCTGACTCTGAACTTCTGGATGTAGGCAGACAGGCTGTGAAACTACTGAGTCGTGGTCACAAATCAGCTCTGACTGGACACTTGGGTAAACCAGGCGGTCTGCGCGTTCAGCCCAGGAGAGGATGAGAGAGAGAGCTCAGCTGGGATGGTCAAAGGTTCTGGGGCAAATGCACAGATATTGGGCCATGTGAAGGAGGAGAGCACCTGCCCACACAGGGGTCCCCAGAGACCACCTTGTTCTCTTTATAACAGAAGTAAAGGAAACAACAAATAAGAGCGAATATTTCCTGAGCATCTGCTGCATGCAAGGCTCAAGTTATACCCTGTGACCTTGCTCATCAAGCCCTATTAGTGAGCACTTCCTGTGTCCTGAGAGCTTGCTGTACTTCTCCCTGGACTCTCCCAACCCCACCGGGAGGTTGTTCTCCCATTTGACGGGTGGGAAAACTGGAACTTAAAGAGCTTCCTACTTGCCCAAAGGCACCCAGGTGGAAGTGTGTGCCAAGTCGCTTCAGTCGTGTCCAACCCTGTGCGACCCCATGGACTGTGGCCCGCCAGGCTCCTCTGTCCATGGGATTCTCCAGGCAAGAATACTGGAGTGGGTTGCCATGCCCTCCTCCAGGGGGTCTTCCTGACCCAGGGATCTTACGTCCACCTGCATTGGCAGGTGGGTTCTTTACCACTAGTGCCATCTGGGAAGCCCAGTAAAGGGAAGAGCTGCAGTTAACCTCCGCCCCCTGATGTCATACTTCTGCGCTCACCCTCAGCAGCCCCTCACAACCATTCTAAAGGGAGGTCACATTGTCCCCACTGGACAGATGGGGAAATCGAGGCTCAGAAAGGGATGGAATGGCAGACTCCTTTCATTTCCCACCGCCCTCCCCCCACTGCCCCGCAACGCTAAGCCCTCCTTGTATTTCTCGTTCTTATGGCTGACTTCGAAGACATTTCAAGCACGACACTCAAGGTCTTTTCAGAGGCGCACCTTCACTTTGCACAACGGGGAACTGTGAAATACTGGCAGCTACTCGGGTCTGGGCTCCTAGAGGGAATCCTTGTCCTCGTGGTGGTTAGACTCAAGAGGCGAATGTGGGAGATAAATCCCCACCCTGGGTCTGGCCGCCCTGCCCTTCTCAGCCGTTTCAAACTGCGCCTTTCTCGGAGTTTGCTCTGTCGCAGAGTGGTTTGGCTGGAATACAGCTCTGGGTGACAGCTGTCCCCATCAGCAGACAGCTTCATTAAACCTCATTAAGATGTCATCCCTCGCTGCCTTGCTTCTCGTCTCCCAGCTCTAATTAAAACCATCTCGCTCCCCGTCCCAGGGGGGGTCTTAGGATTCTCTGGTCTCCTTCTTGCACGGCCGCTCCTCTCTGCTCCCCAATATCGAGGACCAAGCCCTGGAAATCCACGCTGAGATCCAGGCCAGGCAGGCAGCCCCTGGCCCAGAAGCCCCCTCAGAGCAGCCTGTCGCCAGCCTCGGGACCTCTGGGGCTTTCCGGAGGTAAGTACAAGTGGCAGGTACTGCCGGCAGGCTGCCTCTGGAGTCACCGGAGACCCAGGAAGGAAGTACCAGGGGACAATTCAAAAAAAGTGACCCGGCCTTACAACTCAAGTGTGACGATTCTCCACCCCGTACGCTCTTAACAAATCCTTAACTTGCCCCCATTTCTCACCAAAGAGGTAAAAATGGGTGAAATTAACTGGCTTTGCTTCTTGGATGGTCTAAACTGGATCTTGCTCTGCACAAACGAGCTGGTGGTCATTTCCAAGATGGGTTTTTTGCCCGGGAGCTCAATGCCTGAGTTCCAGACCAGTCTTAGGTGTTCATCTGTGAGGACTGAGCCCCCAAGGGGAGTCATTCCCACCTCCTGGCAGCCACAGAAGGCTGTGACTCATTAACCCTCTAGTCCAGAGTCTCAGCTCAACGAACGCTTCTCCGACAGTTGAGAAGCCTCCTCTCGCTTTCCCGCATCCTATTAAAGCGTAGTTCTGCGAAATCCCACGGTTATTGCCTGGTAGTTATTAAATAAATATCTGTATACGGCTCTGCCCACACCCGCACACGCACACACATCCCATCTTGCTCGCGGAGGGGGAGTTCATTATTGTAAAACAACTTAAGATCCTCGAATGAAAAGCACAATATAAATGCAAATTGTGATCACGATTAGCATAGAGGATATTTATTTATTTCCATAATGAGAACCTCAGATAAACAATCATGTGAAATAAGGTGCATTATGCATCAAAGGACCCCGGCGTCGTCTCAGAAGCCGGGTTCTTTGAACCATGCGTATTGTGTGAGCAGCAGTCGAACATCGCATAACGATACTAAAAAGCCACACACCAGAAGACCACATCCATATATGATCAAAGGCATCGAAAATAACGTTAAGTGGAAAAAAAAATAAGCGGGATTCAAAAATTTACATATACTATTGTTACGAACACGCAGAAAAGAATTCATTGAAAAAAAAAATACTGGAAGTAACCATAAGAAGGTATGTGTGAGGGTATGTCCTTAGAGATGGGGCCTTTGCGCGGGGGGCCAAGGGTGGGGGCTGGGTATTGAGACTTTATTTTTATAATTAAAAAGGCAGAGTTAAAGCCAGTTTCCATTTTCTGTGTTCCCTCCCGCCCAGCATCAGAGTTACAGTTCTTCTCCCGGGTCATCACCACTCTGCTGCACTTGTGTACTGGGGGCTGAACTGGCTTCCCCAGGTCAGGGGAGGAAAGGAGGGAGAGGGGGGCCCCAAGCCCATAGGAAGATGTGGAAAGCCAACGTATTGATGTCACAGAGCTGAGCCCTTGCTCTGCCAGTTCCTGTGTGACCTTGGGCAAGTCACTTGACTTCTCTGGTCCCCATCGCTCACCTGTAAAACCTCCCTGACTGAGGACTGGAGCCCAATAAGCCAGTGGTCTCCATTACTGCTGTCACTGTTGGTGTTACTGGGTCAGCTCACAAGCTCAGGTCAAGGGGGGTGCGGCCCGGGCAGTGCAGACACCTATCCAGGCCCCACTGAACCTGCCCGGCCACCCCATGGGCCCCTGCCTGGTTCCCATGCCCCGGGGCCGCCTGTGTTTCGCTGCCTGCCGGGGTTCCTCCATCCTCCACTCCCCGGGGCAGCCCCGGCTCCCTTGGTGCTGCCAGAACCGTTGCTGCAGCTGATGTATGGCCCTTGGTGTGCGAGGCGGTCACAGTGATAGGGCCCCGGCGTGTCCTCCCCTCCCCCCTCGACAGCTTGAAACCAGGTCCTTCATTTGCATTTACATGATCTCGCTGTGCAGCTTATGAGATCGAGAGATTTATTTGCTACTTAGCTTGATGTTTGATTACACTCAGAGAAGGCAGCGAGCAGCAAAGTGCACGGATGCCTCGCTCTGAGCCCGCGGCCTCGGGGGGCCAGTAACTCAATAGCGGGTTTAGGTGGATGAGGGGGAAATGCTGTGCGTTTCGAAAAAGGCAAATATGAGAGGTTGGAAGGAACAAACACCATGATTTGGATTTTTTTTCTTTTAAAGCAATGAAAGTTGACTAGGTATCCTCTGAGATTATGAGCAGACCCAAGCCACATTCAGGAGGCAGCTCACTGTCCTGGGAGAACTTCCTCCTGGGCAGCATCAGAATCTCCCACAAGAGATGCTGCCTCTGCTGTTGGGAGGCGGTAGGGATGGTTCAGAGCAGGCTCTTGAACTGGAATGTCCGGGTCAACAAGGGCTCTGTCAGTTACACCTGCGTGGTCTTGACACAGTCTCTCAACTGGCCTGCACCCCAAGTTCCCTATCTGTAAAGTGGGGGAGACAACACCCCATTTTAGGTCTGCGCCTGAGACAGGCAGACGAGATGCTCTTGGCACCATGGTGGATGAGGAGCAGGTACCTGATAAATGAAGCTGTTATGGGCACGACTGGCCATTCTCTGAAGACACAGTGGATAAAGCTAAACGCCCTGGTGGAGAGAAATCACTGGGTGTAGGGCTTTGCTAAGTGTTACTCACCTGTTTTGTGATTTATCCGTCGTGTAGGGTTTAATCCCAGACTCCCAACAGTCCAGCTCTGGGAGCGCACAGCTGGGGCGAGCTCTAGGAAGGCAGACTCGTTTTCCTAATGGTCTGAGCTGGGCGTAATTAGGAGCAGAGATCTGCTGCTACCAGCGTATTGTTCATCACATCCCAGCTCCAGACAGAAATCATTTGGCACCTTACTGGGACTTTACAATTTGGTGCTTAAAAACACAAGTTTGGGGGCTCCCCTGGTGGTCCAGTGGTTAAGACTCTGTGCTCCCACTGCAGGAGGCACAGGTTGGATCCCTGGTTGGGGAACTAAGATGCCTTATGCTGCTGCTGCTACTGCTAAGTCACTTCAGTCGTGTCCGACTCTGTGCGACCCCATAGACGGCAACCCACCAGGCTCCGCCGTCCCTGGGATTCTCCAGGCAAGAACACTGGAGCGGGGTGCCATTTCCTTCTCCAACGCGTGAAAGTGAAAAGTGAAAGTGAAGTCGCTCAGTCATGTCCAACTCTTAGCGACCCCATGGACTGCAGCCTACCAGGCTCCTCCGTCCATGGGATTTTCCAGGCAAGAGTACTGGAGTGGGTTGCCATTGCCTTATGCTGCAGGGCATAGCAAAAAAACAAAAACAAAAACCCACATAACGACAAGAACAAAACAAAAAAATCCCCACAAGTTTGAGGCCAAATGCACAAGTTGGAATTCTGGATTCTCAACTCTGTGTGGCCTTGAACAAGTTGTTGAACTTCTGAGCCCCCACTTCCTTACTGATACAATAGTTACAATGGGAATACCCAGCTCGGGAGGGTTATTGGAACCTTTCATAATGCTAGAGGAGTTCTTAGCAGAGGGCCAAGAAAGTTCTCAGTAAGAAGCAGTCATACAGACTCCTCTGGTGGTTCAGCGGTTAAGAATCTGCTTAGCAATGCAGGGGAAACGGGTCTGATCCCTGGTCCAGGAAGACCTCACATGCTGCAGGGCATCTAAGCCCGCGTGCCACAACTACTGAGTTCTCTCTCTAGAGCCCATGGTCCACAACTAGAGAAGCCCCTGCTTGGAGAAGCCTGCACACCGCAACAAAGAGTGGCGCCCATTTGCTGCAACTAGAGGAAGCCTGGGTGAGGCCACGAAGACCCGGCCCAGCCAAAATAAATAATCTTTTAAAAAGGAAGAAGCAGTCATACTAGCTGGTAGACATCATTAGCCTACCCACTGGGTGGAATTATCAGTGACTTTGTCTCTATTTGAACAGAAAACTAGCTATAAAATTAATAAATCCCTTGATGGTGCCTCAAAAAATTAAACGTAGAATTGCCATGTGTTCCAGCAATTCTGCTCCTAGATATAAGCCCAAAGGATCTGACAACAGGTGTTCAAACTAATAAATGTACACACGTGTCTACAGTGGCATTATCCTCAGGAGCCGAGAGACGGAAACCACCCAAGTGTGCAGCACCAGGTGAATGGAAAAAGTGTGGTCTATCCACACATATATAGTAGAACGTTAGATAGCCGTGCAAAGGAACGGAGCGCTCACATATGCAAGAACCTTGAAAACACAGGTTGAGGGAGAGAAGTCAGATGACAAAGGCCGCATAACGTATGGTTTCATTTACAGGAAACATCCAGAATAGTTAAGTCCACAGAGACAGAAAGCAGGTAAGTGATTGCTGGGGAATGGCGGAGTGGAGAACAGTAGTGATCGATTCATGGCTGTGGGATTTCCTTCTGGGGTGATGCACACATCCTGGAATGAAACAGAAGGCATGAGTGTGCAGCATCGTAAAGGTGTTAAATGCCACTGAATCATACACCGAAGAAATCGGTAATAGCTAATTTTATTTAAATTTTGCCTCAATAAAAAGAAAAATTAATATGTCCATGTTGGGCTGGATGAAGCACAAGCCGGAATCAGGATTGCCGGGAGAAATATCAATAACCTCAGATATGCAGATGACACCACCCTTATGGCAGAAAGTGAAGAAGAGCTAAAGAGCCTCTTGATGAAAGTGAAAGAGGGGAGTGAAAAAGTTGGCTTAAAGCTCAACATTCAGGAAACAAAGATCATGGCATCCAGTCCCATCACTTCATGGCAAATAGATGGGGAAACAGTGGCTGACTTTATTTTTCTGGGCTCCAAAATCACTGCAGATGGTGACTGAAGCCATGAAATTAAAAGATGCTCGCTCCTTGGAAGGAAAGTTATGACCAATTTAGACAGCATATGAAAAAGCAGAGACATTACTTTGCCAACAAAGGTCTAGTCAAGGCTATGGTTTTTCCAGTGGTCATGTATGGATGTGAGAGTTGGACTGTGAAGAAAGCTGAGCACCGAAGAATTGATGCTTTTGAACTGTGGTTTTGGAG
>NW_011494947.1:1084286-1121246 GCF_000754665.1 Bison bison bison
TGATGTTGAAGCTGAAACTCCAATACTTTGGCCACCTGATGCAAAGAGCTGACTCATTGGAAAAGACCTTGATGCTGGGAAAGATTGAAGGCAGGAGGAGAAGGGGACGACAGAGGATGAGATGGTTGGATGGCATCTCTGACTCAATGGACATGAGTGTGAGTAAACTCCGGGAGGTGGTGATGGACAGGGAGGCCTGGTGTGCTGCAGTCCATGGGGTCGCAAAGTCAGACATGACTGAGAGACTGAACTGAAGGTTATGCCATGCCTCTTATCTGGACAATTTAGGACATTCCTCTCTCTCTCTTTAGGATGGGAAAGGAAAGAAGTGCAAATGCAGTGGCCACTGTCTCACTGTGGGATCATGGACCACGTGGTTGAAAACATCGCACAGCTTCAAGGAGGTGAGACTGGGTGGAAATGGATGCAGGGTCTGGGGGACCGTATCCCACCCGATCGCATGTCTCTGATGGTCTGCACGCTGGGAGCTGGGGCAGATCTGTCTGTTAGGTGCGTCTTAGAGCTCCAAGAATACTTCTGTTCGAAGGCCAACCTGAGGACCAGTGAAACTGGTTGGGCTCCATTTTGCAAGGAATACCTTCACTTTGGGCACTTTTGGAAGGCCACAGTTGGCAGAAGGAGCAGTGGAAGGGAGACGGAATGCTGGACTGTGGGTTTGGAGACCTGGATACTTATGCCTCGTTCCTCTCCCCCTCCTCCTGAGGCCCCATCTCACCTGTTCCTGGGACCCTGGAGGATGTCAGAGAAGAGGTCAGACAACCTCAGGTGGATGTACACCCGGAACACAAAGCCTGTGTCCTGAGCCGGCCAGGCGGCCGCTGGGAGACATGTTCTATTTATGCGGGGCTCCATGTCAGTCTTCTTTGGAAGAAAGGGTTCTTCCATTTTAAGGAAAACTTGAAATCGCTCAACTAAGGCCATGCAGAGGTCCTCTCCTGGTGTAGACGGGTGGGATCGGAATCCAGGCTCTGATCCTTCTGTACCCCTTTGAGTCAGCTCCTCAACATTTGTGAAATGGGGACAACTGTCCCCACCTCAGCAAATAATGACAGGATTTAGACAAGATGACTGAAGAAACGTGCCCAGGAGTGCCCAGCATGCAGCAGGGGTGCCCACCAGCTGGGAAGGGCTCCCCCCTTTGCCCTTTGCTGCCCACATGCCACTGGCTTAGTAAAGGAAGAATCGCCGCTGGGTTGGCTTTGATGTGGCACCACGGAGGGAAGGAGCCAGTTTCCAGATGGTGGAGAAGAAATAGAATAAGAGTTTGCCTCTACATTCTCATACCTGAAGGCGTAAGACATAAATGGCATCTTCATTTGGTCACTCGGTCAGTTCAGCTGCTAAGGGTCAAAGCCAATGGTCCGTGGAGAAATCAGATTTAAGAAAGAGGCTCCCTACCAAAAGGAAAAAAAAAGGAAAGAAAGAAAGAAAAAGCAAAAGCAGAGAATGATCTATGTACTTTTCAAAACTTAAAACAGAAATCAAAGGAAAATGGAACTGTTTTAAGTTTTGACAGCTGCAGGGATCATTCTGTTTGGTTACTCTATTTATGTTTTCATTTTCTTTATAGATTCATTGAAAATCGCATCATGTAATAGGGAAGAAAAATGTTCAGTGTTTTCTCCCCCCCACCCCCATAAACCCTTGTTCTTTCCCAAGAACAGATGAAAACGCCAGCTCCAGTGACTTTTGTTTTGATGTATATTTCATAATATCTCATTGATTGTAAGTTTTATTTCCATGTCAATAAAAAAACCCGGTATTGTAATAAGTGAGAAGGAGTTTAACACAAAATGGCAGCTGACCTGTTAGCACAGCAGATTGCAGGAGTGGAGGAAGGGGTTCTGAAATGAAGCCGGTTAATAAGGACGGCTATTGATTCCAGCATAAAGCTGGGCGGCTGGAGAACAAGGTACCACCTCAGCCCCGTCTTTGCAGCCTTGGGGCTGTTTTCTGGTGGGTTCTGGGTTTCCAGTTTATAGGAGAGGTCAGGCTGGCCTTAAGCAATGCTGTTTTATATAGCAGAGGTGGCGGAGGCCACTTACAAGGCATAGGGCACCATGCTTGGCACTTGGGAGTTTTCAGAGATGGATGATAACCTAGTTGTAGAGGGAGGAAAAAGACATGGCCACGGGGAAGCATTAACCACAAGCTTTGTTAGTGGGGCTTGGACAGGAGTGAGAGAGAGAAGAGGACTTACGAAGACTGTCCGGGGGCTTATGGCCGAGGGGCTGCAGTCCAGGAAGGGGGAGGGCAGGGGAACTCCAGGGTAGAGGGGTCTGGGAGAGGGGCTCAGGCATCCACATGATGTCACTCTGAGCAGGGCAGGGAGTCTCTGGGTCTGAGATCTCAAAGGTCAGCTGAAGCTTGGGGGTCTTATGACCAGGAGGCTATATCTTATCAATGACCAGATATTGGTGTAGTATTAAGGGAATTGAAAATCGGGCAAGTCCCTAGTGGCTAAAAATCTGCCTGTTTGGGCTAGGCTGGGGCTTGCCTGGTGGCTCGGGCGGTAAAGAATCTGCCTGCAATGCAGGAGACCAGGGTTTGACCCCTGGGGTGGGAAGATTCCCTGGAGAAGGGAATGGCAACCTACTCCAGTATTCTTGCCTGGGAAATCCCATGGACAGAGGAGCCTGGTGGGCTACAGTCCATGGGGTCGCATAAAGTGGGATATGACTGAGCGACTAACACTTTCACACTGGGGCTAGGTTCTCCAGGAAACTGAGCTATTAGGGAAAAAGTAGAAAAGCCAGCCTTGCCTTATTGTGAGCCCACAGGAAGGTAGGAGTTTCTGGATTCAGTGGGAGCAGCAGAATTGGCAGTTTGCTGCCTTGCAACCGTGGCGGGTGTGCAGCAGCCAAGAAGGACAGGAGACTAAAGGCTAACGGGGAGGGCCAACCTAGGAAGGCAGCCTGGAGGGGGTTTCCTCCTCACTCCTGGGCCTCCAGTGCTCCTGTCTGTAAAATGAGGGAGCACGGCTAGCTGATCTCCGGGCCACTCCAGCTCTGCCATTATCTTTTTGGAGCAAGTTCGAATCCACATCACCTAGACCCATGTCATCAGATTCTTTTGTTTGGGAAGGCAGAGCACTCAGTGGGCATGCTTTGGGGTCACGTCAGCCTGATCTGGGCGCCACTGTCCAATCTCCCATTTGTCAACTCCTCTCTGAACACCACCCAATTCATAGGCTTGGTGTGAGCAGAGACTATTCAATGTCCCTCCCATAACAAGCCTCACTAAAACTCGGCAGTAGGCTTGAGTGGCAATTGTTATTAGAGAGAGTGGGTGCTATGCTTGACACCTCCATTAGCAGCATCTGAGCCTGGGGACCTGCCCACCTGCACTCAATCAGAACAACCAGAGCAAATCAACTGGGCTGCCCTGGGATGGACCTCCACCCCTTCCTCTCAGACCCAACCCGCCTGCCACTCTGAGGCCCCTCCCCGGGTTTATAGGAAATCCTCTGAACGCTGAGCCGCACAACATACAATGGATAGAAAGGATTTGGAGAATGGGATGATGAAAACCGTGGATCAGCCAAACCAAGCCCCATCCTCCAACACCCTCCCATGCCCCCACCCCCTCATGTCTATATCCACAACTGAAAATTGGAACTGCCAAGGCTCTGTGGTTGGGAGGGGCTGGGGAACAGACCATGGGAGAGAAGATCTGAGCTGAGCAATATTAACCGCTCAGGATGAGAGACTGTGTGATAAATGATTTAATGGGTGGCTTCAAAGATGGAATCGGGCTGCATAACTCAGGTGAAGATTTCAAATATGTGGCATAATTGCTACACGTGAAGCCTGTTTGTACTTAAGCTTTTAGTTCTGGAAATTACCAAGCTCTGTGCTGCTCCTAGATTAATCATTAAAGAATTAAGAGTGAGAATACCCATTATTGTAAAAGACTCGAGTGAAGATGGTCTTGATCCAACTTATAAAATAGACAGATTTGGTGCAACTGAATAATTTTCCTTTTCTCTGCACAAAATCAGGAATGCTAGTCATACTCAGCGGCTGGGGTGAACGCTTACAAACTGGTATAGACCAGCCCATAATTACCAAAATGGGGAAGAAAAAAAAAAGAAGAACAGCATTTTGTAATGAATGACAAGCTGCTGAGCGGAAATCTAATTTGGTCTAATTAAGCAGCCTTTTGTGAGGATTTGTCTTTAGATGAAAAGAGGGAGCCAAGGAGATCTAAATGCAAATGAACTCCATCATTTTGGTTTTAAAGGGCTAGGCTGAGATGAGTGCCTCCATGCCTAGCCCTCTTCTTCATTAGATTATTAGTCCTCTCCTTGTCACCTTGAGCCCGCACCAGGCCCCACCTGCCTCGGAGGAGCCTCACATTTCCTGTCCCTCGCCTCTCATATCTTTTCAAATAGGGTGCCTCGTGTCGACAGAGCTGTCAGGGAGCTTTTGCTTATTCAGGAGCAAATTTTATTTTGCCCAAAGTAATAAAAGCCAATAGGGTTTTGCTTATTAGAGGAATCTGCTGCTATTCTCTGAGGGTGCATCTTCTGAAGTCTGGAGGGTTGAATGCACACCCAATGCCATTGGCACTGACAGAGAGACTTGGGGAAAACCAACCCTGCAGCTCAACCTGCAAGGTAGACCAGATATCCACCTGAGTGTCCCTGGCTGCTGCCTGTTTGAAGGCTTGAGGCTGGGGTGCCCACCTCTCTAGTCAATCACAGGATCGATCGTCTGACCAGGTGGGTTCTCTTTGGCCCACAGAGGATTACAACACACATCTATCTTGCCCCACACAGAGATGCTGGCACAAGCCCCTCAGCCTCAAGCAGATACTTCAGGGGTAAGCGGAGGCCAAATGCTTGGTTGCTGTTCCTGCGTTCACAAGATAGTCCTCAGATTCAACAGTTCACTAGAAGGACCCACAGAACTCAGAAGAGCCATTCTACTCATGGTTGTGGTTTCTTTCAGCAGAAGGAACTAGACTAGAATCAGCAAAGGGAAGAGGTGCATGAGACAGGGTCCGTGAGAGATCACTTGTCCCCTCCTGGTGTTAGGAGATGGAGCCTTTGGAAGGTGATGAGGTCTTACGATGGAGCCCCCATAAATGGGATTAGTGCCCTTATAAGAAGAGATCAGAAAGCCAAATGTCTGTAAACCAAGAAACATACCCTGCTGACTCCCAGAACTATGAGAAGTATTTGTTATTTAAGCCTCCAGGTCTTGTTCTAGTAGCCCCAGCTGACAAGTACAAGCAGCCGCTGTGGGTTGAACAATTACTATGTGCCTGCTATCTTGGTCAAGGGTCTGCACTCGACGCCTGCCAATTCCTTGACCCTTCCTGACCTGATGTTCCATTTAAACTGTGCTTAGCCTCTCCTCCTCCCCTCCCCTGCTCTCTGCTTTTCCAAAGCACTTATCACCAACTCTGTGGGCTTTTAAAAAATTCCTTTGGCCACACTGTGGCATGCAGGATCTTAGTTCCCCGGCCAGGGATGGGAACCCTGCCCCCTGCGGTGGAAGCACAGAGTCCTAACCACCGGATTGCCAGGGAAATCGCAACAACTCTGTGTTTTACTGATAAAGTTTGGCCATCGCCTTTCTCCCCTCCCTAACATGGGAGCTTCATGACGCAGGGATTATTTCTCATGTTACTGTTGTTCACTGCTCTGTCTTCATGCCTAGAATAATTCTTCACACATAGTAGATATTCGAGAAATCTTTGTTGAACAGGAATTGAATGAATGATTTCTTATCATAACATATGAAGCAGGTCTCCTCTTGTCCCAGTTTTACAGATTAGTGCTCAGCAGAGCTACACTGAAGGACGGGGAAGCCTGGTGTGCTGCAGTCCACGGGGTCACAAAGAGTCGGACACAACTTAGCGACTAAACAACAACTGAACAAGGTTATGTGAGTGTCCAGGGTCACTCAGCTAATCGCCAGAGGCAGGGCTGGGAGACCGGGCACCTGACTCTGGGACACCCTGGCTGGTGCCTCTATGATCTACTACAGCCTTTTTATAGTCCTGGAGCACAGAGAAAGCCATCAGCTTGATAGGAGGCACCGAGGTAAATGCAAGAGGCTGTTCGTGGTTCCGGCTGCCCCAGGCCTGAGAAGGTCAATGTCCCAGCACAGACACATCAGGAAGTCCTCTCTCTTTTCCTGGGCCATCTCTTCTGTATTAGTTTCCTGTGGCTGCTGCAACAAATAGCCACAAACGTGGCGGCTTAAAAACAGCAAAAATTTGCTTTTGCTGAGTCCTGAAAGCCAGGAGTCCAAAATCAAGGTGTCAGCAGGGTTGGTTCCTTCAGAGCCTGTCAGGGAGGATGCGTTTCATGCCTCTCTCCCAGCTTCTGTGGGCTGTTGGCCACTCTTGCATTCCGTGGCTTGCAGGTGTATTACTCTGATCTCTGGGACCGTTTTCACATGGCCTCTGACCCCTCTGTCTGTGTCTCAAATCACTCTCTTCTTTTTCTTCTAAGGACACCAGTTATTGGTCTAAAGTTTCACCCTAAATCCAGTATGGTGTCATCTTGAGATCCTTAACTTGACTACACCTGCAAAGACCTATTTCCAAATAAGGTCACATTCACAGGCACCAGGAGTTAGGACTTGGACATGTCTTTGGAGGACATATCCTGTTAACAGCATGACATAGCGGTACCATCCAACCAGCCATGCTGGCTAGCGAGGGGGGCACTATCACTGCCCAGCCTGGAGCTGACAGCGTGTCGTGGGGCTCCCCTCGGTGCTCAGTGCTGCATCAGATGAGCTAGACCCCACGCAAATCAAGACTACAGTGATGCACCGCCTCACGTTGGTCAGAATGGCCATCATTTAAAAGTCTACAAATAACAAATGTTGGAGAGGGTGCGGAGGAAAGGAACCCTACTCCGTTGGGAATGTAAGTTGGTGCAGCCACTATGGAGAACAGTATGGAAGTTCCTCAGAAAACTAAAAATAGAATTACCCTAGGATCCCGCACTCCTACTCCTTGGCATATCTCCAGACAAAACTACCATTTGAAAAGATACACGCATCTCAATGTTCATAGCAGCACTAGTTGTAACAGCCAAGACATGGGAGCAAGCTAAATGCTCATCGACAACTGATGGACGAAGAAGACGCGGCGTATATATACAATGGAGTGTGTGTGTGTGTGCGCGTGCTAAGTTGCTTCAATCATGTCTGACTCTGGGACCTGATAGCCTGTGGCCCACCAGGCCCCTCTGTCCATAGGATTCTCCAGGCAAGAATACTGGAGTGGGTTGCCATGCCTTCCTCCAGGAGAGCTTCCCAACCCAGGGATTGAACCCATGTCTCTTAAGTCTCCTGCACTGGCAGGCACATTCTTTATCACCAGCACCGCCTGGGAAGCCCCACACAATGGAATACTACTCAGCTATTAAAAAGAACGAAATAATGCCATGTGCAGCAACATGGATGCAGCTAGAGATTACCATTCTAAGAGAAGTAAGTCCGAAAGACAGATGCCATACGATGTCACTTCCAGGTGGAATCTGAAATGTGACACAAATGAACGTATCCACCAAACAGAAACGGATTCTCAGACGCAGAGATCAGGCTCCCAGTGGCCAAAGGGGCGTGGTTGGGGGACAGACGGAGTAGGAGTTTGGGGCGAGCAGATGTAAGCTTTTATATATGGACTGGATAAACAACAAGGTCCTACGGCATAGCACAGGGAACCATATTCAATATCCTATGATAAATCATAATGGAAAAGAATATTTAAAATAATGTACATCTATATAACTGAATCACTTTGCTGTAGAGCAGAAATTAACACAACATTGTACATCAACCATACTTCAATTAAAAAAAAAAATAGATGAGCAGGACCCCTGTTTCTTGGGACTGACCTCATGTGTGAATCCCTGACTATAGCTCATGAGAAGATGAGAGATCAGAGCTTGACCAGCTAGTGGTAGATAAGCTACGTTCTGGGGCCTGGAAACCAAAAGAAGCTTCCCCAGGGGAGACATCCTGGGGAAGATTTCTCAGATCATGTGGTTTGTGATGTAGCAAGGGAGGGGTGAGTGGATTCTTCTAGCAGTGACACATGACGGGCATTCCTGGTGATCCCTGGGACCAAGCAGAAGATAAGACACCTGCAGAATCTCTGGGCACAGAGGAGGCTGGCCGGAGTGTCATGAGGGAAGGGAAACGGGCTGTGGGGACTCCCAGGAGGGAGCGGGGCTCATCTGTCCACCAGGCAGACCTCCAGGGAGAGGTGGCACGGGAGAAGGACTTGGAATGTCGGACAGAGAGATGCAGGGCAGCGTGTGCCGTGACAGCAAAGAGCACGAACAGCAAACAGGTGCGCATAGAAGCGCTATCATGGGCGTTTGTCTTTCTCTGCCTGACTTACTTCACTCAGGAATCGCTTATATGGGGGATCCTTAAAAACGGTACAAATGAACTTCTTTACAAAAAAGAAATAGAGTCACAGATGCAGAAAACAAACTTACGGTGAAAGTGAAGGTCGCTCAGTCGTGTCCAACTCTTTGCGACCCCATGGACTACACAGTCCATGGAATTCTCCACGCCAGAATACTAGAGTGGGTAGCCTTTTCCTTCTCCAGGGCATCTTCCCGACCCAGGGATCGAACCCAGGACTCCCACATTGCAGATGGATTCTTTACCAGCTGAGCCACAAGGGAAACCAAAACCTTTTGGTGACTGGAGGGAAATGGGAGTGCGGAGAGGGATAAATTGGGTTATTGGGGTAGACATCTATACACTACTATATATAAAATAGACAACTCATAAGGACCTACTGGATGGCATAGGAAACTCTACTCTAAACTCTACTCTAAAACTCAGGAATGACCTATATGGGGAAAAAAATCTTAAAAAGAGTGGATACATGTGTATGTATAACTGATTTACTTTTCTGTACACCTGAAACTAACATAACATTGTAAACCAACTATACATCAATAAAAATTAAAGGGGGACAAAAAGAGAGGGAGAAGGGCAGCAGAAAGTGGTCCAGCTGCCCTGGGGAAGGATGGGTCGTGGGGCCAGAGCTGCCAGGCTGTCTTCTTCAGGGAGTCATGGATGGCTGGGAGTCAAGGGTGGGGGGATGACCAGTCCTGTGGTTTAGGAAAGTGGTGCCAGTGGTGAGTAGAGCAGAGACCCTGAGAGAGAGCAGGAGATGAGGGCTCCCCCGGAGTCTGGCTCTGCACTCCAGTGGGGGTCGGGGGGAGGAGACAAGACCAGAACCCAGAGGGCAGCTGTCAGGACCTTCCTGACTCAGTGTCAAGGGGAGACTTCTGGGTTCTTCCCTCCCAAGTGTGTCCAAAGCTGAGTCAACGCAGAGAAAGCTGCCGGCTGCACTGCATACGGCTTCTGTATGCTTCCTGCCCCTAAACTAGCCTTTCTCCTTGCCCACATTCCCTTAATTTCTCCAACGACCGCAAGTACTGAGGAGGTTCAAAGAGGACTATCTTCTCAGCCCCCAAGTGGTCCTCCTCCCCACCCCTCAGCTGGGAGACTGAAGCCAGCCTGGGGCCCGTGATGTTCCCTCTTTAGATGAGCCTTAGAACAAAATTTAAATCTACGCCCTGGCCTAGATTTTTCTATTCCCCACAACACATGCTTCCAGCCAGGCTGGGCTACCCAGAAACTTTGGAAATCTGATCGTCCTTTTCAGAATGTCAGAAAAGTCTGATTTTTTTTGTGTGTGTGTGCTTTGAGGTTTGCAGGATCTTAGTTCCCCAACCAGGGATTGAACCTGAGCCCCCATCAGCGGAAGTGCCAAGTCCTAACCACTGGGCAACCAGGGAAGTCCCAGGAAACTGATTCTTAAAGGCTAGGGTCAAGCTACAAAGGAGAATTCCAATATTTTATTGAAAGCTGAAAATGCAATCCTTTCCCCTGCTGAAGACCACAGGCTCAGTGAATGCTGCTAGCTGGTAGCAGAAGTCTTCTTGTACTGAATCACTCCCTTTCCAACAATAAAATAGTTAACATTTTCTGTCTAAAATGATGTGCTTTCTTGATGTAAAACCATCTCAGAAGGATGGAGCATCTTTGCCATTCTACACCCCAGAATTCCCCTTAGAAATCAAATATAATCCTCTTTAAGAAGCTTTAAATAATTTTGAGCTTTCTTATTGACTTATTAAAATGCAGCTTAAAACACGTCTTCAATGCAATCCTTTTACAAGGGCCAGGGATAGAAAATTTGAAGAAATATGATTAGCAGATCAGTTGGAAAGACTTAAGTACTCAGCTGCAAGTTTGAGTATTTCAGAGAAAACTTTGGAACCCATCACCAAGCTGCCCTGGGACAGGATTGCTCTCTGCCTGCCTCCCTCCTCTATCCCCGCAGGTCCAGGCTTCACTAACTTGGTGATGCCCTACGGGTTCTCTGCACAGAAAAACCTGCTGCCACCACTCGACTCATGTTTCCCCTGCAATGCATCCCTAGGAGCCTTGTCTGTGAGCTTCCCTCTGGTCCTAATGACCGAACTTTCTCAGAAACCCCTTTGTTAAGAGCTTCAAAGGGCTTAGAATATTCCAAGGGTGGTCTTTGATCCCTGGCATCCTTGAGCGATAGGAACCAGCGGTGTCCTGACTCACTGTGAACCATCCCATGTCACTGAACTTGTCCCGTGTTACTGGAGTCCTGCTCTGTCCTGGGATGGATGGAGTCAGAGGTGCAGTTCAGGAATTTTCATGTTTAAGTGAATGAATGAGTGAATAATGAACAAGTGAATCAATGAATCCATAAGGCTTTCCTAAGTGTACAGCTGCCCAATAGAAAGGCATACAGGGACTTGCCTGGTGGCACAGTGGATGAGAATCCACCTGCCAATGCAGGTGACATGGGTTTGATCCCTCGTCCGGGAAAATTACACACGCCGTGGAGCAACTAAGCCCATGCACCACAACCACTGAGCCTGCCCGCCTACAGCCCAAGCTCCGAAACAAGAGAGGGCACCGCAAGGAGAAGCCGGAGCAGCACAACCAGGAGGAGCCCCTGCGCGCTGTGACTAGAGAAATACCGTGCCCAGCAATGCAGGCCCAGTGAAGCCAAAAATGAATAAATAAATCAGCGTTTTAAAAAAAGGAAAGCCACACAGAACAGGGACTAAGAAAAGCACCGTCTTTCAGGGGAAGGCTTCCATCGGACCACACGTACCCCCTTCTTAAATCAAAGACATCGATCTTAGAATGCACATTAAATCTTGTCTTGAATCAAGCAAGGCTTCTGTAAATGCAAATCCTTGCAAGAGACAAATCCCAATTATGTGACAGAGTTTGTGACACTTTCAGGGCACCTGCATTACATGTCCAGGGCAGGCGATAGAGACCAGGGTTTGTCAGAAGAGGAGCTTACATCATCGATAGGATGTCTGGCTCCAGAGATCTGAGAGGGTCAGCGCCAGCTCCTGCCACAACCAGGACCCGTGTACCAGCAGCAGGGAAGGCTTCTAGGATGCGTCCATGGATTGTTTGATTTCGCACATCTAGTTTGGCCCAGAGCAGCCCTCTCTGGAGATCAAAGCAGTCCATCCTAAAGGAAATCAGTCCTGAATATTCATTGGAATGACTGATGCTGAAGCCCCAATACTTTGGCCATCTGATATGAAGAGCCCACTCATTGGAAAATATCCTGATGCTGGTAAAGATTGAGGGCAGGAGGAGAAGGGGTCAACAGAGGATGAGATGGTTGGATAGCATCATCAACTCAATGGTCAAGAGTTTGAGCAAACTCTGGGAGATAGTGAAGGACAGGGAAGCCTGATGTGCTGCAGTTCATGGGGTTGCAAAGAATCAGACACGACTTAGCAACTGAACAACAAGACCTCTCTGGATACAAGAAGTTATCCTGATGGGTGTGTGGTTTGGTGGGTCAATTAGCAGGTGTGGGAGCCTTGATTACCTGCCTGGGCTGAAGCCCAAGCTCTGGTACCAGCTCACCAACCTTGAGCAAGTGACTTCACCCCCTGAGGAGTCTGACTCCGTCTCCCCAGTGGTAAAATGGAGATGCCAAATAGTAACTGCCTCCAGGGATTATTATGAGAATCAGAGGAGATGATGCCCTTCCAGCCTGAATCCTGAAAAGCAACTGGTTTTGTGGGTCCAAACCAAAAAAACTCTGGCCCTTTGATACTGTTTAACCCAATACTGCCCAAGTGCCTGTGATCCCCAAACAGTAAAGGGGGCCGTTACCGCTACGCTTGTCTTCGCACTGGCCAACGCCATGAACACAGTGATCGAATCTAAGGATGTCCAGGGCAGGTCACACTGGTACACACGCTGCAGCCTGGTGGCTTCATTTTACAATAAAGAGCCTCGTAAATACTTTCCTAAGTAAACCGGCCCATCTCATCACAGAAACCTCCCTGAGTGGGTGTCATCACTCAACAAAAATTTGCAGACAGGTGAGTGCCAGGTATTGCACTCGGTGCTGGGGATACTAAATGAGAGACAAAATTCTTTCCCCTCCCACTCCCTGCCCTCACCCAAAACACTTGTAATTTCCTGAAGGATAGAAAGAAAGGAACAAGTGATGTGGGACAGGTCCTAGGAGCCGTGATAGGGGTCTGCTCAGGTGCTGGGCTCTACTGCTAGATTTAGCAAATGAAAAATACAGGTGTGCATGCGTGCTTAGTCGCTGAGTCATGTCCAACTCTTTGTGATCCCGTGGACTATAGCCCGCCAGGCTCCTCTGTCCATGGGATTTTTCAGGGAAGAATACTGGAGCAGGTTGCATGTCCTACTCCAGGGGATCTTACTGACCCAGGGATCGAACCTGTGTCTGTTGCATCTCCTACATTGGTAGGCAGATTCCTTACCACTGTGCCATCTGGGAAGCCTCAAAAATGCAGGACACCTAGTTAAATTCATTTCAGATAAACAGTGAATAACTTTTTTGATATAAACGTGTCCCAGATATTTCATGTAGCATACTTATCATTGCACAGGGCATTCTTATTATTCATTGGATATCTGAAATTCAAATTTAACTGGACATCCTATATTCTAGCTGGTGGCCCAAGCCACATAAAAATTCCATTTCACCCTCAGAGGAGGGCCAAAGGCTGTTGTCATCCTCATCAGAAATCATTTTGACTTGAGCGATGACCCCCGGCATATTATCAAGTGACGGGTCCACAGACGTCACAGTCCATTTGGGCTGAGAGGACAGAATGCCAGCACTTGGGCAGCTTAAACAACACGTATCTATTTCTCCCAGTATTGAAGGCTGGGAAGCCCAAGATCAAGGCCTGGCAGATTCCATGTCTGTTGAGAACCCGTTTCTGGCTTCAGACGGCTAACTTTTCATTGTGTCCTCATATGACAGAAGAGGAGAGGGAGCCGCCTGGGGTCCCCATCATAAGGGCACTAATTCCATTCGTGAGGTCTTGTCCTTCATGACCTAATCACCTCCCAAAGGCTGCCACTTCCCAACACCATCACCTGGGGGATTAGGTTTCAACATACGAATTTGGGGAGAGGGCTTTTGACATACGAATATGGGTGCATTCAGTCCACTGCAATGCATCTTTCAGGTAAAAATCACACTGCCCTTGAAACAGAATGGTGGCACCGTTGGTAAAGAATCTGCCTGCCAATGCAGGAGACACAAGAGATGCGGGTTCAATCCCTGGGTTGGGAAGATCCCCTGGAGGAGGAAATAGCAACCCACTCCAGAATTCTTGCCTGGAAAATTCCATGAACAGAGGAGCCTGGCAGTCTACAGTCCATGGAGTCACAAAGAGTCCGACATGACTGAGCTCACACACACACGCATAAAACAGAATGCCCCTGCAAAGAAAGCCTGTTATGCCTGTGTTAGCTAAACCCCAGGGCTGGCCAGGTTTCCCGTCACCACCCTTCCTGATTATCTTTAGAGCACGGTGTAAAAATATCCCTAAGGGGAAGAAACATGAGATACCAAGAAGTGACTTCAGAAGTCTGTGCAGGACCTGAAGGCACGGCCCTGGACTTTTGTTGCTTAGCCGCTGAGTTGCGTCCAACTCTTTGCAAGCCTGTGGATTGCAGCACACCAGCTCCCCTGTCCTTCTCCATCTCCCAGAGTTCGCTCAAACTCATGTCCATTGAGTCGGTGATGCCATCCAACCATCTCACCCTCTGTCATCCCCTTCTCCTCCCGCCTTCAATCTTTCCCAGCATCAGGGTCTTTTCCAATGAGTGGGCTCTTCACATCAGGTGGCCAAAGTATTAGAGCTTCAGCATCAGTCTGTCCAGTGAGTATTCAGGGTTGATTTCCTTTAGGATGGACTGGTTTGATCTCCTTGCTGTCCAAGGGACTCTCAAGAGTCTTCTCCAACACCACAATTTGACAGCATCAGTTCTTTGGCACTCAGCCTTCTTTATGGTCCAACTCTCACATGACTACTGGAAAAACCATAGATTTGACTATACAGACCTTTGTTGGCAAAGTGATGCCTCTGCTTTTTAATACGCTGTCTAGGTTGGTCATAGCTTTTATGGACTTGGGGCCCATAAAAAAGATAGAAAGAAGGGCTTGGGGCTCACTTCAGGGGCCAGAAAGCCCCTCGGGCAGACCGGATGCTCCTGACAGTGGTGACTTCTTCCCTGGGGCTCTGTTACCTGCCTGGCCTCAGAATTCCAGGGAGCTGGGTTTGTAGTCACATCCTCCAGATTACTTTGTGAGACCGTCCCAATTTCTGCCTCTTGTCAAGTGTTATTTCCTGGCAGGTTTTGGGTGACAGTCGCCGAGGCCAAATCCTTCAAGGCCCATGGCTTTCCCAACCAAGAGAGCACTCTGACTGCTTCCCAGATATTCCGAGTTGTGCACACAAGGCCGACTCCTTTATCAGGTCCTGGGGTGCTGTGACCAGGATTCGTGGGACTTTGATGTCTCTTCCAAGCAGAAGGAAGAAGTAAACATATCTGTTTGTAAGATATAATTTTTAATCTAAAATAAATGGGCTCATGAAGACAAAAGTATCCAGAGCCCATGACCTTTAGACCACGTACGATCCAGTTTGTATGTCTGTGGTCACCCACAGAATGCTCAAAGCATTGGACTCACTTGGGAAAGGCCCCAAATTTCTTTCTCAAACAGGAATAAGCGAGGGGACTTCCCTGGGGATCCTGTGGTTAAGAAACTGCCTTGCAATGTGGCGCACGTGCGTTCAATCCCTAGTCAGGGAACTAAGACCCCACGTGCCTCAGGGCAACTAGACCTATGTGTGGCAGCTAGAGAAAGTCCACAGGCCCCAGCAAAGACCCAGCACAGTGAAAAAAAGAAAAAGGAATAAGCAGCCAGATTTCAGGGTATTACTGCCCAAGAGGCAGCACACGTCAAGCAGGAAGAACACAGAGACGGAAGGGGACTGGGCTCCACCACCGCCCGCCCGCGACAGTGACGGCCACAGTCCTCTGGTGGGAGGACTCTGGTGGTCCAGTGGTGAAGACTCCGAGCTTCCACTGCAGGGGGGCACGACTGCAATCCCTGGTCAAGGAAAGTAAGCTTCCACATGCTACAAGACAAGGTCAAAAAGTCAAAAAAAAAAAAAGATGCAGCAACTGGTAGAATCTGAATAAGGCTGGTGGGTGGAACCAGTGTCAGTTTCCTGGCTGTGATATTTCACGTTATTTAAGATGTCACCACTGAGGGAAGCTGGGTGAAGGGTGCTCGGGGCCTCTATGTACTGTTTTTGCAAATTTCGTAGGAGTCTATAATTATTTCAAAATTAAAAGTTAAAAAAAAAAAGATGGAGCCAAGGAGATCCCCCTCATGAAAGAGAAGGTTGATGCTAATAAAGGGCGAATGGACTTTGCAAATAACTCTCATTTTCTGGGAAACACGGATGCGCCCATGTGTCCCCTCACGTCCTCCCCCACCCCCCCCCCCCCATTCAGCTGTCGTGGTATTGTCCTTCATTACGCCAGCGCCTCCGAAGTAAACCTCTCTAATTTTCTACACCGCAGCTATTTATTTAAATGCTAACTCGCATTATGAAGTGATAATCCACACGCGCAGGAGATAATTTATGAAGCATTTAAATTAAGAGGAGCAGCTAATTGAGAGCATGTGTCTTATAAGCCTTGCTAACACCAGAAAACTACAAATTAGGGGGGATGCAAGATATTTCTGTCTTGCTTTTATCTTCTCTTGGAAGGCGCTTGGAGGAAAAAGACTTCCGTGACTGCACTTGCTGGCCCCACAGCCCCTCTGGTGGGGGGCGGCCCTGCCCTGGCACTCTCGGGCTGTGCAGAGACCCCCTTCTCCCCAGGCAGGGTCTGCATTTTCCCCATCACCCTTTTGCTAGCAAGGGAGCATTTTTTTTCCTTCTAAGCTTCTCAGCTGGATTACAAAGATGCAAAGTGGCAAAGACTGGTATTTACTAGGCATTTACGCCTGACTGGAGAAAGAAAGGAAATTTGGGGAAGGGGAAGATCCGAAGGAAATAGGATGTGTTTTATAATTATTTCAGTTCTTTCATTTTAAAAAGGACTGCCTAGGTTTGAGCACAGTGGCTGAGAGTTCAGCTGGGACAGAGGGGCACTGTGTGTGCGGGCGTGTTCCTTCACTTTCCCCACTCACCCACACCCCCAAAGATTTTAGTGAGCAGCTACTATGTGAAAGGGTCTCCCCTGGTGGTTCAGTGGTAAAGAATCCATCTGCCAGTGCAAGAGACACGGATTCGATCCTGGGTTGGGAAATCCCCTGGAGTAGGAAATGGCAACCCACTCCAGTATTCTTACCTGGAAAAATCCCATGGACAGAGGAGCCTGGCGGGTTACAGTCCGTTGGATCACAGAGCTGGACTCAGTGACTAAACAACAACGAGGACTATGTGAAAGACACCAGGGGAGGAGCCACGAGGGAAGGAGACATGCTAGTCCCTGGGCACGTGACGTTTACACGCTAACCAGAAAGGCAGCTACGACGGGATGAAGTGATTAATTACCCTGTGCAGGCGCTGAGGGGAAGGGCCGCTGTGCCCTGGTCCAGGGTGGTCAGGGAAGGCTTCCTGGGAAAAAGACATTTGAGTTGGGACCTGAAGGGTGAGGAATAGCCGGGTGAGAATGAACGTAGCCAGGGCTGGAACTGGTGGGGAAGGGGAATGAGACTCCCAGTGCCCCTGTCCCAGGGAGGCATGACCTGAAATGCGTAGAGATGATCTTACTAAGTGAAGTAAGTCAGAGAGAGAAAGACAAATACCATATGATATCATTTATATGTGGGATCTTAAAAATGATACAAATGAACTTATTTACAAAATATACAGTTAGGGAATTTGGGGTGGATATTGGTGGCTCAGAGGGTAAAGCGTCTGCCCGAAGTGTGGGAGACGTCAGTTCGATCCCTGGGTCGGAAAGATCCCGTGGAGAAGGAAATGGCAACCCACTCCAGTGTTCTTGCCTGGAGAATCCCACGGACGGAGGAGCCTGGTGGGCTACAGTCTACGGGGTCGCAAAGAGTCGGACACGACTGAGCGAGTTCACTTCACTTCACTTCACTTCATGTACACAGTGCTACATTTAAAATGCATAGTTTACAAAGACCTACTGCATGGCACAGGGTGTTCAATGGTATGTGGCAGCCCGGATGGGAGGGGAGTTTGGGGGAGAATGGATACATCAACATGTATGTTGGAGTCCCTTCGCTGTTCGCCTGGAGCTCTCACAACATCGTTCATCGACTATACTCCAATACAACATTAAAAGTCTTTAAAAATAGATACAGACTCACACACATAGAAAACGAACTTATGGTTACCAAAAGGCAAGAGGGTGGAGAGGGATAAACTGTGAATTTGGGCTTAACAGGTGAACACCACTGTATATAAAATAGATAAGCAAGGTCCTATTGTATAGCACAGGGAATTATATTCAGTATCTGTAATAACGTATAATGGAAAAGAATCTGAAAAAGAATCTATGTAAATAAAAATATGTATATAAATATATATGTGAAGATATAAATCTGAATCACTTTGAAACACTATGGATCAACTACGCTTCAGTTTAAATGTTTAAATGCTAATGTTTGGGTCCCAGCCCTAAATATTCTGCAATCAAAGAATCTTTGTAACCTAAGTTACAATCCCCTTACTTGTGGGTTTTGCAAATTCAAATAGTATTCATATCAGATATTCACAGATCAAGGTAGGTATGAATGTTCTTTTTTTTAATGTAAAAGCTGATTCTACAGATTTTTTATTGAAGTATAATTGATTTACAATGTTGTGTTAATTACTGCTGTACAGCAAAGCGATTCAGTTATACACATCATCTTTTAAAAAATACATTCTTTTTCATTATGGTTTACCACAGGATACTGAATATAGTTCCCTGTACTGTACGGTAGGGCCTTGTTGTTTGTTTTATATATAGTATTTTGTGTTTGCTAATCCCAAACTCCTATTCCATCCCTCCCAACCCTCACCCCTTGGCAAGCACCAGCCTGTTCTCTATGTCTGTGATTCTGTCTGTTTCCTAGACAGGTTTACTTGTCAGACAGGAAGGTTCTGAGGTTTCTGCGGACAATTCCTCCCGCGCAGTTCATTTGGTACCTCTTTTTAAGTCGAATTCTTTTTATCTTTCATTTATATGTCGCCTCATGCCTTCACCCAGTTCACCCTGTTTATTTCTAAAAACAAATTGCTCCCATAAAGTGCCAGGATCAGTGGTTAGAGAAGCTGTCTGCTCTGTTCTAGGCCCAGAGGCAGGATTTGACAAAACTGGGGGACTTTTTAGAAAGTCCATTATGGGTAGTCCATGTAGCAGTTCCTGATTATTGCAGAAATCCAACGATCAGATGTGTATAAAGCCAACGCAAACAGTCTTCTTGCCCACATCCCACCCATCGAGACTCCAGGTTAACAGCTGGGTGTGTCCTTCTAAGACTTTCTCACTTAAACATATGCACATATGTCAACATTTATACAAACAGAGGGATTTTGCCCCACATCAGTGGGATTTGCAAGGCGCCTCTCTCCCTCCAGCACAGCTTATAGGTATAACTCTTGCTTCATGTCTGACTTTTTGCGACTCCAGGGACTGTAGCTCACCAGACTCCTTTGTCCATGGGGTTTTCCAGGCAAGAATACTGGAGTGGGTTGCCACTTCCTCCTCCAGGGGATCGGAACTGAAACCTCAGTTCTGCCTCTTCCTATGCTGTTAACCTGGGTTAGCCACTGAACCTTTCCAAGCCTCAGTTTCCTCATCTGCAAAATGGGGGACATCAAGAGAGCTCATGGGAAAACATCCACAGAGACTGAGCTTGGGGTCCAGCCCCAGGGCGCACATTCAGTTAATGGCAGCTATCCATATCCTACCTGTTGACCAGAAAAGTAACGCGTTTTCTTTCAACATGAAATTATAAAATGTGTGTGAAGGTTTTAGGTACCATTTCCTGACATAGGTACCATTTCCTGATAGCTCAGCTGGAAAAGAATCCACCTGCAATGCAGGAGACCCCGGTTTGATTCCTGGATCAGGAAGATTCTCTGGAGAAGGGATAAGCTACCCACTCCAGTATTCTTGGGCTTCCCTTGTGGCTCAGCTGGTAAAGAATCCGCCTACAACACTGGAGACCTGGGTTCGATCCCTGGGTTGGGAAGATCCCCTGGAGAAGGGAACGGCTACCCACTCCAGCATTCTGGCCTGGAGAATTCCATGGACTGTATAGTCCATGGGGTCGAAAAGAGTCAGACACGACTGAGCGGCTCTCACCTTCACTTTTTCTTACAAACACCTGACGGTTTCTCTTGTTAACAGATAAAACCGTCTTCTATGTGGAGATGTTACCTGTGAGCAGGCTTTATTTGGACTTAGGTCAATCCACCTCTTTCCATGATTCCCAGATCAGCCCTCTGCCCAATGCCACCCCCCACTGCTGCCGAAATTAGGAAGTCCCACCATTAGGGATTCCTAGCTCAGGCTGCCTTGGAGTAGAACTCACTCTGTGCACCTAAGATGCTTGTGCATCCGAGGCTAAGTTCATGCCCTTTGAGGCCAAGCCAGGTAAGGTTTGGCCTCTTCCCATAAGCAGGTCACAGGGACACATCTGTCCTCAGGCTGACTTCAAGTTTCCCTCCAGGGATCACATTTCACATTTCTGTCTGCCGCCAGTCACAGCGACCCCTCCCTTTCATTAGACTGGTGCCCGCTTTTCTCCCATGTCACTGGGGTTCTTCCACTGAGGCCAAGCCCACTCTTCTCCTGGGAGTAACCTCTAGCATGTGGTGGATGCCTGGGAAAGCCACCTTCTTCGGGTTATCCAGGTGGGTGGCCCAGGTGGACACAAAGCCTCCAACCTCATCCAGCAACCCGTTCCAGTTTCCCACCATGAAGACAGGCCTGGGTCTTTGTGGCAGCTCTAGAAACGCCTAGCACCTAGTGGGTGCTCAGAAACTCACAGTGTGTTCCATATTTTTGAACACCTGTTCTTTTTTTTTTATTGGAGTATAAAGCCTGAACCTCCAATACTTTGGCCACCTCATGCGAAGAGCTGACTTGTTGGAAAAGACTCTGATGATGGGAAAGATTGAGGGCAAAAGGAGAAGGGGACGACAGAGGATGACATGATTGGATGGCATCACCGACTCAATGGACATGAGTCTGAACAAACTCTGGGAGATGGTGAAGGACAGGGAAGCCTGGCATGCTACAGTCCATGGGGTCACAAAGAGTTGGACATGACTTAGCGACTAAACAACAATAATTGCTTTACAGTGTTGAGTTAGTTTCTGCTGTACAGCAAGGCGAATCAGCTATACATATACATATTCCCCTCCCAGGCAAGCCTCCCTCCTGCCTCCCCCCACCTCCACCCCACCCTCAACCCAGCTGAGCTCCGTGTGCCGTCCAGCAGCTTCCCACAAGCTATCTAATTTCACGTGTGGTGGTGTATGCGTCAGTGCCACTCTCCCGATTCACCCCACCCTCCTTGAGCACCTGTTCTGGGTCTACCTGTCCAGCAGAGGGCTGGCTAGCAGGTTGAGGGAGCGGGTGGTGAAGTCGGGGAATACGAAAGAAGCATATAAGCAGCCTGTGCGTGGAAAAGGCAGCTGCCTTGGAGAGGGACGGAAGGTGGTACTCAGATGATGCGTGCCCAAGTGCCAGCGGCCAGTCCTTGAGCAAGGCACTCTGCAGCAGCTGTGACCTCTCTAAATGTGAAGACCTTTTGGCCCAGCAACTGCTTGGTTAAGTTTTAACCTGCAGAGGACTTCCCTGGTGGTCCAGTGGTTAAGAATCTGCCTGCTAATTCGGGGGATACGGGTTCGATCCCTGGTTGGGGAAGATCCCACATGCCACAGAGCAACTAAGCCTGTGCGCCTCAACTTCTGCCTCCGCACTCTAGAGCCTAAGAGTCGCAACTACTGAAGCCTGAGTGTCCTGGAGCCCCTGGTCCACAAGAGAAGCCTCTGCAACGTGAAGCCCGTGTTCCACAGCTAGAGGAAGCCCGTGAGCGGCAATGAGGAGCCAGTGAAGCCAAAAATAAATACATATATATTTTTAATTTAACCTACAGAAATACTCGCACTTCATTACAAACGTGGCCTTGCAGTGCGATTTGATAACGTTGAAAACCTCAACAGGACGGCGGGGGATCCAGCGGTGATGCGGGCTGCAGATCTGATGGTCCATCCACGGAACCAGATGCTAAGCTTTGAAAACGGAGGAAGTGGTACACCCACTGCTATGGAAAGGTGTCCCACTTCTGACGGAGATGAAAAGAAAACCCATTGGTGGGAAAACAGGAACGCTTGCACTCACTTGAACATTTTCTGGAGTAACTCAGAAGACATGCCCCACAGAGATCACTCCCAGGGAACGGCGCTGGGTTTCTTCTCTTTGTCCCAAGGGAACCCACTCCTTTCCTGTTGCGCCAAGACTGAGGTTTGTATCCAAGGCCACACACTAAAGCAATTGGCTCCCTCCGGGACCTGGAGACTCTGGCTGTGTGACAGTGACTAATCGCTACCTCTCTGAGCCTCTTTCTTCAATAAATAGATGTCAGGTGCCTACCGTGGGCCAGGGACCACAGAGTCCTCTCTGGGTTTCCCTGATCCCTCCTCCTTAACATTTGCAGAGAAAACCAGGAGGACCCTTGGGGCTTTTAAAAAATGCTTCCTGCTTTCTCAAGGACGTCGGCTCTAGAGCAGAGACGGGGGAAATCGCAGGCGCTGTGACTGGGCTGAGGCGGTGCCACTGGGTCCACGCAGGAAGCCTGCCTCTTTAACAAAGCATTGCCGACACCACCGGTAATTGCCTTGTTACAGCCATCGGTGTCATCGTTCACCGGCAGGTCCTGGGAAGGGCCCCGGGGAGCAGTTCTACCTTTGCTAAACCAATAGCCCCCACGACAACCCCCTGCGGTCTTCCCTTTGCTGTCCCCGCAGAATAAATCCTCCGGTGCTCTTTGCTGAATGATCATGAAGACATGATTAAAGCTCCAGATTTATAGCTTCCCTGGGCTTGAGAAATCAAGCTGCTCCCGCTGCTGGGGCTGCCCCCCTCAGCTGCTGGGGACCGGTGAGCGGCAGAATGGAAGTGGTCCCCGAGCCAGAGGCAAGGCCGCCGAGGCAGATGCAATTAACACGTTAGCCAAATTGTAGCAACAGCACAAATGGGATGGACCACGGGGTCTCTAACTCCGCCTGCCGTTACGGAGGGAGGCAGGCAAAAGCACGCCCTGAACCAAACCACACATCTTCTGGATTTTGTCTGACCCGGAAGCACCTGGCCCTTCACTCAGCCCCGGCTCACCTGTGCTATCTATAAGCATCCTCCTCACATAGTCACTTTTTAAGCGTCACCCTTGAAAAGTGTGTGTGGCCGGTTCCTCCTCTTAGAAGAACATGTCTGATCGGAAGTGAAGATTCTACAGATATCAGAGCACATGTGTCTGGGTATCACTGCTACTAGAGGCCCAGCCATCATTCAGTGCTACTATGTGCCAAGCATGAGGCACATGTGTCTGGGTATCACTGCTACTAGAGGCCCAGCCATCATTCAGTGCTACTATGTGCCAAGCATGAGGCACATGTGTCTGGGTATCACTGCTACTAGAGGCCCAGCCATCATTCAGTGCTACTATGTGCCAAGCATGAGGCACATGTGTCTGGGTATCACTGCTACTAGAGGCCCAGCCATCATTCAGTGCTACTATGTGCCAAGCATGAGGCTGAGCATTTTATGTTAAAGAACCTTCATACATTTTTTTTCCTATTTTTGAAAAAATTTTATTGGAATATAGTTGATTTACAATGTTGTGTTAGTTTCTGCTAACAAAGTGAATCAGTTATCCATAGATATATATGTCCACTCTTTTTAGATTCTTTTCCCACATAGGCCATTACAGAGTATTCAATAGAGTTTCCTGTGCTATACAGTAGCTCCTTATTCAGTTGAGTTCAGTCATGTCCGACTCTGCGACCCCATGGACTGCAGCACGCCAGCCTTCCCTGTCCATCACCAACTCCCGGAGCTTACTTAAACTCATGTCCATCAAGTTGGTGATGCCATCCAACCATCTCATCCTCTGTTATCCCCTTCTCCTCTTGCCTTCAATTCCCACCATCAGGGTCTTTTCAAATGAGTCAGCTCTTCGCATCAGGTGGCCGAAGTATTGGAGTTTCAGCTTCAGCATCAGTCCTTCCAATGAACATTTAGGACTGACTTCCTTTAGGATGGACTGGTTGGATCTCCTTCAGTCCAAGGGACTCTCAAGAGTCTTCTCCAACACCACAGTTCAAAAGCATCAATTGTTTGGTGCTCAGCTTTCTTTATAGTCCAACTCTCACATCCATATGTGACTACTGGAAAAACCATAGCCTTGACTAGACGGACCTTTGTTGGCAAAGTAATGTCTCTGCTTTTTAATATGCTGTCTAGGTTGGTCATAGCTTTTATTCCAAGGAGCAAGCATCTTTTAATTTCATGCCTGCGGTCACCATCTGCCCTGATTTTGGAGTCCAAAAAAAAAAATGAAATAAGGTCCTTATTACTATCTACTTCATATATTTGAATTGTGGTACTGGAGAAGACTCTTGAGAGTCCCTTGTACTGCAAGGAAATCAAACCAATCAATCATAAAGGAAATCAATCCTGAATGTACATTGGAAGGACTGAGGCTAAAGCTGAAGTTCCAGTAGCTTGGCCACCTGATGCAAAGAGCCCACTCATTGGAAAAGATCCTGATGAAGGGAAATATCTAAGGCAAAAAGAGAAGGGGTAGACTGAGGATGAGATGGTTAGATAGCATCACCAACTTCATGGACATGAGTTTGAGCAAACTCTGGGAGATAGTGAAGGACAGGGAAGGCTGGCATGCTGCAGCCCATGAGGTCACAAAGAGTAGGACGTGACTTTTCAAATGAACAACAGTGTGTATATGTCTATCTCATACATTTTTAAATTAAAAAGAATTTTTTTTTTTACTGAAAGTCACATAATATACAATTGACTGCTTTAAAGTGTAAAATTTGTGGCATTTAGTACATTCGCAATCTTCTACAACCACTGCCTCTGTGGAGCACCAAAACCTTTTCATCACCCCAAAAGAAAATCAGCACCATTAAGCATTCACTACCCACACCCCATCTCCTCAGCCCCAGGCACCTACTGGTCTACTTTAGTCTCTATGGATCAGTCTACTGCAGAGATTTCACATGAATGGAATCAATATGTGCCCTTTTGTGTCTGGTATCGTTCATCTAGCATCATGTTTTTGAGGCTCATCCACCTCAGGTGTCAGGGTTTCCTCATGTGCGTGGTTGTACAATATTCCATTGTCCAGAGAGACTACATTTTATTCATCCCTTCATCCATCGATGGATGGTCATATGATTTTGAAGTGGGTGCTGTCATCATTTCCATTCTACAGAGGAGGAAATGGGGTGTTTGAAAGGTCAAGCTGCTTACCCGTGGCCCCCAAACTCACGAAATGAAGGAGCCCAGGTGTGGCCAGGCAGTCAGACCACTGAGCTGGCCAAGGGCCAGGAGAGGAATCAGGGCAAGGGCAGTGGCAGGGGGAGCAATGCAGGGAACAGGACGTGCTGAGTTTTCTGCAGCAGAAAAGCCCTTCAAGTAACCTTGAAGGGGGTGGTCAGCAGCGTCCCTGGCAGGCTCAGTGGTCAGGAATCTGCCTGCCAATGCAGGAGATACAGGTTCTATCCCCAATCTGGGAGGTTCCCACACGCCTGGGATCAATTAAGCCAGTGTGCCACAGCTATTGAGCCTGCGCTCTAGACCCTGGAAGCCCACGTGCCTCAACTACTGAAGCCCATGCTGAGAGCCCTTGCTTTGCAACACGAGAAGCCACTGCAATGAGAAGACCCCCGCGTAGCAACTAGAGGAAAAACCCACATGCAGCAACAAAGACCCAGCACAGCCATAAATAAATAAATATTTTAAAACTTGATAAATAAAGGAGTTGGTCAGTAACTGTATGGTTTATGCAGGCGTACAGGGTATTCGGCGCACTGTACTGAATGATATTTTAAGACTGGGATGATCAAGAGTAGTTTCTTAATGTCTCCAGCACACACACACACACACACACACAACCATCCATCCATCCATCCAGGCTGGACTGGATGCAGGGGGATAAATTACACAATTCCAGGGTTGTAAGCTAAGCTGCTCCTGAGAACACAAGTCACAGTTTACCTGATTAGCTTTCCATTTTTACCCCCAAGGCAAGTTTTCTTCCAGGATCTGGTCTGGTTATCAAATCTGTGAGTGTCTTCACCCCTGGTTGTGCTTGGGGGAAAGAGTATGACTTCAAAAGGGCTCAATCATTTCATGACTTTGTTCCCAGTACTTTTATCTCCTTGTACACATCTCCATTCTTTTTCAGCAATAGCCTACTTGGAGAAGCAGCTGCTAGGTATCGTGAAAGGCATAACCCAAAGAAGGCTCCCTCTCTGAATTTTCCGCTGTCTGTCTGCATCTGTGCTGCCAAAGACAACAGCCACTAGTCACAAATGCTATTTAGGTTTATTTATTTATTTTTTTAAACTTTTTATTTTATATTGGAGTACCCTGGAGAAGGAAAGGGCAACCCACGCCAGTATTCTTGCCTGGGAGATCCTATGGACAGAGAAGCCTGGCGGGCTATAGTCCGTGGGGTCACAAAGAGTCAGACACGACTCCTCGACTAAATAACAACGACAGCCGATTAGCTACGACGGCGTCAGGTGAACAGCAAAGGGACTCAGCCACACAGACACGAATACCAATTCTCCCCCGCAAACTCCCCTCCCATCCGGGCGGCCACGTAACGCTGAGCAGAGTTCCGTGTGCTATACAATACGTCCTTGTTGGTTATCCATTTTAACTATTTAGGTGTTTTGAAACAATTGAAAATGTAGTCTTTGGTTGCACGAGCCACATCTCAAGTGCTCAGTGTGCTCCTGAGATGGCGGTGACGCTGTCAGATGGAGCAGAGACAGGTGGCTTCCATCACCGAAGAAATCTCCATGAAGAGGGCTGCGCTGGTCTACACAGCGCCAGCTCACCGGTCAATGGTCTCCATGTCACTCTGACCTGTGTAGACCTGATCTTCTAAAGGAAATACACGTTTTCTTTATTGGAGTCACGATCGTTGATAGGATACTACTTTGCTTCAGAGGGAAGGGGAAGTGGATAGATTACACAGGGCTGGGAAGATTCAGCCCAGATGCCCCACGTGGAGGAAAGGAGGTGGGCAAGTCGGGATCCGCTGAGCTGTCCATGCCCCCCTGCCAGGTACAAGCAGGTGGAGAGGCCTGCTGATAAGGAAGACATCAAAGTCCCCGGAAAAGTGGCGGCGGCTATAAACACCACTCGGTGCGACGCAGGCCCGCCGAGGGCCCGGCCGGCACGAACATGTCTGGCTCCAGGACGATGGGATCCTTCTTGATGTTCTGATTTAAGGCCTGGCAGGGTTTTCACTGCGGCATCCCCGATCTCACACGCGCAGCAAGGCACTGCTCTGAGTCGGAAGGAGACCCGCAGCTCAAGCCCAGTGCTTCTCTGCTGCTCTGAGCTGCCGAGAAAATGGGCCCATAAAACACGACGAGGGAGGCAAGGGCCTCGGGAAGGAAGGGACCGGGGCTGTTAGGCTCCTAACTGTGCCGGGGAGAGTTGGGCCTGGGGACCCCGGAGGGTGGGCTCGTGACGTCAGATGCGCAGATGGGTTAAAGGAAGGGAACAGAAGGACGTTCTTGGAGCTGGGGTGACCCGAGGTGGACTCCAAAGACAAACATGCCCACTTCGTTATGCTCCTTCCCTGTGTGCGCGTTTCCCTTCCCTTCCTCTCTCTGCTTCCCTGGGAGCAGGCGGCAGCCGTTTGTTTTCGCCTGCCAGTGGAAGCTTGAAATATTACAAAGGTGGCGTGTGGAACGCTCCCCGCGGCCCTGGCCCGATGGCACGCTCGCAGACATAAAAAGCAAATACCATCAGTAACCCGTCGCCAGAAACCCAGCAACAAGCCGAGAGTTTTTCTCCCTGCCGGGGCTGTTAGCGGCGATGTATTTCTCCCTGCACTAAGCACCATCTTTCCCAAGGCTGCATTACAATGATGTATAAACCCCATTTCTGGGGAAAACGAATAGATCAAAGCGAGGAGAAAGAAAGGGAGACATGAGCAGCTGGAGGAAGATATTGAAGCATGAAACAAAAACACAAATGAAAAACTAGGATGTGACACAACTGAGCTATTCCTCGCTGCACTCGTATCAGAGAAAAATAATAGCAAAATTTTGATTTTAATCCTTTTTTTTCCTTTGATGAGATGCAGCCTCCTGTCAGTTACTGGGGTTCTGAGCCACTGGAGGGCCCATGCGGGAAGAGGCTGCCCAGCATCGCAGTGGGCAGAGGGCTCTGCCAGGGGATGCTCTGATCTCAGCTATACCCTCGCCTCCCTCATCTTCAGGGGGAGACCGTCCTAGGGCTCGGTTGTCTCCTGAGTAAACAGAGGGCTGCCCTTTGTTGCAGGTCATGCCATGTGGTCAGGGCATGACCTCTTTAAGATCTCCAGCAGCCTCTTCCAATCCGCTGTTGCCTAGACCAAACAGTTTCTTTGACCTGCTGTCGTCCCATGATGACCAGAAGGAGCAGAGACAGACCCGAGGTCTGGCGTGGCAGCAAGGCCATTGTGATGGACGCCCGTCTGGAAATCTCGGTTAGGCTTTGCTTCTGAGCTCCCGGCCATCGATGTGCAGGAGAGACATGGAGTCAGCTGAGGATGGGGCATGGCCAGGCACAGGCGTACATGCTGGGCAAAGCACAGGAGACGTCAGGGTGGGGGTGAGGCCAGGCTGGCTGGAGGAGGTGCCCTTGGAAATGTGTCTTGAAAGAAGGACAGCTGCTACTGTGGACAGGTTCTGTCCCCAGTCATCCGCCCGGGGCAGACTTCCTGGCCCCTGTCCAGCTGTTTGCCACAAGAAACACAAGTTTTTAGTTAATCCTTTATTGTCTGTTCTTCCTCCATTAAAATTATCATGAGCAAGGCACCTGGTCTCTCTGATCCACCGTCATCTCCCCAGAGCCTAGGCTGCTGCCTGACACATAGTAGATGCTTCATAAAAAGGCAGTGAATGGTGATCCAATAGTTAAGGGGGCTCGGGTTTGATCCCTGGTCGGGGAAGTAAGATCCTGCATGCCCTGCAGAGCAGCCAAGAAAAAGAGAGGGAGACAGTGTATGAATGAATGAATGAGTGTATGAATGAATGAATATGTATGAATTAATGAATGAATATGAATGAATGAATGAGTGTATGAATTAATGAGTATGAATAAATGCATGAGTGGATAAATAAATAAATAAAATGCAAAGTGAGTATTGGCACTCACTTTCTCATTCAATCCCCACAGCAATGCTCCCAGGTACGTATGATTATCCCCATTTTTACAGGTGGGAAAAACAAGAGCGGTTATGTAATTTGTTCAAGGGCACACAGCTAGTAGGTGGCTGAGGCAGGATGAGAGCTGGCGTCTGTGGACCCAAAACTCACACACTGGCCACCACATTCCATGGCCTCCCCAAACCCTCAAGTTAGAACTTCATGCCTTACACTGACAAGGTTGTCTTGTCGGGAACTGAGTGGGGGAAGATTATGGAGGATTTGTCCTTATTTTTAAGGTGAGAAGCCCACGCAAAGTACTAACGGGCTCTGCTGCAGTGACAGAGGACATTGCCAGGAGCCAGATTCCATCCATCCCTAAGGAGGCCTAAGCAGGGTCCAGATAAGGTATGCAAGTAGAATAAGAAGGCTGCCTCCTCCTGTATGAGATACGGCAGCAGTTCTTCCCGCAGGCTAATTTATCCACTTCCCTTTCAAAGGCCAACGTGATGAAACCAAGTCTATACGGGACCGTAACCAGAGGATACTGTGCATGGCGTGTCAGGACATTTGGGGTCCTCACAGCCCTCGGGTGCTCTAAGTGACCAAGCACCTCTGCTTGAAGGGGGCTTTGAAAGGGGGACCTTGGTGTGTTACTCGGGTGGGGAGAACTGCTTTCAGCCAGGGGTTGGTTGAGGTCAACAGGATGTCCTTGGGTCCTGGAGTACGTGGCCAGTCCACACTGCAGCCTGAACCGTCCGTGACTCGCCTGCCTTGTCAGCTCAACAGTGAGGGTAGCACTGGCTCTGTCTACACCTGTGGGCGTGTCCACTTTCCTAAAAAGCCAATGTCAGGACTTCCCTGATGGCCCAATGGTTAAGAATCCACCTGCCAAGGCAGGGGACACAGGCTCGATCCCTGGTCCAGGAAGATCCCACGTGCTGTGGGGCAACTAAGCTCAAAGAGCCACAGCTACTGAGCCCAGGCGCCTACAGCCTGTTACCGCAGCGAGACGCCCTCGCACCGCAACTAGAGTAGCCCCTGCCCGCCACAGCTAAAGAAAGCCTCCACGCAGCAACAAAGATCCAGCACAGCCAAACATCAGTAAGAAACTAAGCAAATAAATAAATACCTTATGTATAAAAAAACCCAGTGTGTCCGTCGCAAAATTAAGAGCACTTGTTTGCTTTTCCGATGGAGTCTTCACTTCTATTAACAGAAAAGGATTCAACACCCCATTCCTTTCTAAAGGATGTTGTATCACATTATCCCACCCAATTGGTAAAAAGAAAAAAAGGTGATTTGGGGGCAGCTTCTCCAGAACATAGCTGCCAGGAGGGTATGTGGAGACACTGATTCTACCATCTGTTCCCTTCCACTGCAGGCAGCAAAAACCCCAGGAATATCTGAATACTTCTGATGGAAAAATAGGCTTAATTCCACTTTACTCATGTTGGTTAGAAAAACCAAAGTTTCACCCTCAAAGTTGAAAGCAAGCAAACTGTCTCACACTGGTTGTTTAATATTTTAGAGAGCACTCGAGTTCCCGGCATGACAAGTTACTGTGTTCTCTGCCTGATCTGATTTTTAAATAGACGAGTTACAAACCTCCTGAAAATTGGAGTTTATAATTGAAATATTGATAAACTCTTTCCTGTAAAGAAGCTACTAGATACTGCAGTAATAACTAGGAAACAGGCAAAAAATAATAAGACTGCTTTTCTCTGCTTAGCCAAGAAATACAGTGGCAGAGTTTATTGCTTACAAAACACAGCTGCCTTTCCTCAAATTGGATAGGAAAAAATGAACCCCGATAAATTATGATGCCCCTAAATTCCAAAGATTGTACATCAATAATTGGGGGAGGCCACCATCATCTTTCTGGGCAGCCTACTTATTAGGACCATAATTTATTATTATTATGCTTTGGTGCAAATACACAGGCTGATAAAATCCATTAAAACAAATGTCCTCCTTTCTCTGAATCAGTAAGAGACACCGCTTCCAAAGGAAGTACTGTAAATTAGAAAAGCAAATGATTCCTATATACTCAGAAGTGAGACAGTGAAAGATAATTGAAGGGGGAAACACCCACTCTTATCCAGACTTTCTGAATCTTAGCCTAGAATTCAGGAATTGCCACCACAGTGGGCAGCAAGATGCAGGATTTGGGACCACTATCTGATGCTTCTGGCCCCAGCCTCCAGACTGAAGTCCTTTTTATGAAATGTTTCTATGTTTTAAAAAAAAAATGAATTTTTTCAGGTGCAATTTTAACTAACATGAGACACATCTGAATGTTTCATTTGGAATGAATTTTGGAAATCACTGAGTTACTCCCTTCCTCTTACTGAGGAGAAGCTGAAACTCACCAACGGCATGCAGGAGAGAGTCCAAGCCAGCATCAGGCCAGGCCCAGGCGTACCTAGCCTCCCTGCCATGATGCTTGACCAAAGAAAAGTCGAGTAGTTTGTGTTAACTGAGCACCCAGCATGAATCCAACATGGCGTCACTAAGTGCTTTTCACATGCATGCTCACTATGTCCAACTCTTTGTGACTCCATGGACTGTAGTCCACCAGGCTCCTCTATCCATGGAATTTTCCAGGCAAGAATACTGGCACGGGTTGCCATTTCATCCTCCAGGGGATCTTCCCAAAGCAGGATTGAACCAGCATCTCCTGCATTGGCAGGCGGATTCGTTACCCCTAATATACCTGGGAAGCCAATTGCTTTTTAGCCATCATCTTATCAGAAATGGAATTGCCTCTTGGAGTAAAAGAATTTGGGAGAAAGGGCCAAGAGGGCATCTGGTCTACCCTGCCACTCAGACCCAATGACTGTTCCTTGTGCAGTCCATGGCTCTTTAACCATCTGGCGTTTAGTTCCCATGATGAGGCACCCCTTCTGTATCAGGCAGCCCAATCCACTGAGTCCTAGTTGCCCAGCTGAGACCTGATACCTGGTAAGAATCCAACGTTGGTAGCATTTAAATTCTTCCTGCCTCTGGAGCAAATCCATTTCTCCAATCCATAGAATCTCCATTTCTATGGAACAATTCTTCAAAGACTTGAAAATCATCGAATTTAACCTTGGCCCCTTCTTCTCTTTTGACTGCTCCTCCCATGGCTTCTGGATGGCTCACCACCTTTTCCCTTTTTCTTCATGCCCAGTGTACTCCAGGTGGCCAGAACAGAGGAAGAAAGTGCTGGACAGGTATTGCCTATGCGTAATGTCAGTGCGCAGGCCAACACCACTTGGCCGCTGTAAGATTGTTCTAGGGAACAAGCTTGAATTTTTGCTTGCTAAGTCGCTTCAGTCATGTCCGACCCTGTGCAACTCCATAGACAGCAGCCCACCAGGCTCCCCCGTCCCTGGGATTCTCCAGGCAAGAACACTGGAATGGGTTGCTATTTCCTTCTCCAAGGCATGAAAGTGAAAAGTGAAAGTGAAGTCGCTCAGTCGTGTCCAACCCTCAGTGACCCCATGGACTGCAGCCTTCCAGGCTCCTCCGTCCATGGGATTTTCCAGGCAAGAGTACTGGAGTGGGTTGCCATTGCCTTCTCCGTGAATTTTTGCTTAGGCTCCCAAAGAAGTAGCGTCAAAGCTCTCATCAAGACAGAAGCAGCCGGGGCTTCCCTGGTGGTTCAGTGGTAAAGAATCCACCTGCCAGTGCAGGAGACACGGGCTCAATCCCTGGTCCGGGAGGATCCCGCTTGCAACTAAGAGCAACTAAGCACGTAAGCCACAACTACTGAGCCGGTCACCGCAACTACTGAAGCCCGCACACGCTAGAGCCTGTGCTCTGCAGCAAGAGAAGCCACTGCAATGAGAAGTCCACACACCACAGCAGAGTAGCCTCCATTCACTGCACCTAGAGGAATGCCCATGCACAACAACAAAGATCCAGCATGGCCAAATACATAAATAATGAATATAGTATTGCTTATAATTATTAATATATGTTTTTATTTATTTTCCAGAAAACTATACATCACTGAATACCACAGGACTTCTTGCCCTTCCTGTGAGCATTAAAACCACTAGCACCAAAAGACCATAGTTTGTGTCAGACCCACGGCCCACATCCACAAGTCCAAACCAAATTCACCATCTTTCTGCAGACCTGCTCCCACTCTGGAATTTTCTATTTCGCTTAGATTTACCATCATTGACTCAGGTATCCAAACCAAAATTTTATATCCACCTTCAACTTCTTTCCCTTGCCCTCCACCCTCAATCAGGGAATTCCTAAGTAACTCCCTAAGCCATCCCCACGGCTACTGACTTAACCTAAGACCTCTCGCCTCTCCCCTGCACAGCTGCGGTGGCCTCCCCTGGGTCTCCTGGCCTCCGATCTATTGACATTCTGCAGCCTGGTGGTCTTGCAAAAAAAATCAGTTCCTTTCATTTCACTTCTTTATTTCAAACTTTTTAAAGTGTAGGGCCAGAACTAAGATCTCCAGGCAGGCAGTGTGGTATAATGGTTTAAGCACATGGCCTGGACAGCTAGAGTTACTAGCTATGTGAATAGCTATTTGGACGGTTGTTTTGTTTTGTTTTGGCTGCATTGGGTCTTCATTGCAGCACATGTGCCTCTCTGGTTGTGGCACGCTGGCTCTACAGTGTGTGAGCTAAGCAGTTGTGGTGCACGGGTTTAGTTGGAGTTCATGGGATCTTAGTTACCCCACTAGGGATTGAACCCGGGGCCTCTGCATTGGGAGCATGGAGTCTTATCCACTAAACTACCAGGTAAGTCCTTGGATGCAAGATATGAATGAATCACGCCTCCATTTCCTCATTTGTAGAAGGGGACTCATCTCACAGAAGCTTAGGACTTGATGGGAGCTAGTGTTGTCAATCAGAGAAGGCAATGGCACCCCACTCCAGTACTCTTGCCTGGAAAATCCCATGGATGGAGGAGCCTGGTGGGCTGCGGTCCATGGGGTGGCTAGAGTCGGACACGACTGAGCGACTTCACTTTCACTTTTCACTTTCATGCCTTGGAGAAGGAAATGGCAACCCACTCCAGGGTTCTTGCCTGGAGAATCCCAGGGATGGGGGAGCCTGGTGGGCTGCTGTCTCTGGGGCTGCACAGAGTCAGACACGACTGAAGCGACTCAGCAGCAGCAGCAGTGTTGTCAATGCTTTCATTATTCACAATCTAGGCCCACATCCAGCATATGCCCTCATTTTACAGTCATCTCTCCCAAATTCCACACTCCCAGGCCCCACCAGTTTTCCCTAGCAGCTGTCACACACAGCATCCTTCTTGTCTCCCTGATTCTCCAGGTGCTGTTTCCTTTACCTGGAATATCCCCCCCAACTCATTTGCCTACCAAACTCTTAAGTATCCTCCAAAACTCAGGCATCAGATTTAAAAATATTGACAATAGCAAGCATGAGTGAGAATACGGAGCACCCAGAGCTCTCGTCCGCTGCTGGTGAGGATGCAGAATGCTGTGGCTCCTTTGGGAAACCACATGAAGTGTCAGTCACTCAGTCATGTCCGACTCTCGGTGACCCCATGTGCTGTAGCCCCCCAGGCTCCTCTGTCCACAGAACCCTCCAGGCAAGAATACTGGACTGGGTTGCCATTTCCTTCTCCAAGACACTCATAAGTGTTGTACTTATTATGTACCCAGCTCCCACTCCTACGTATTTACCCAAGAGAAATAAAAATATCTGCCTATGCAAAAACACGTGTGTAGCTGTTCATCACAGAATTATTCGTAGTAGTCCCAAACTGGCCGCAACCCAAACACGCATCAGCCGGTGAAGGGATAAACAAACTGTGGTACATCCATACGACGGAAAACCACTTGGCAATAAAAGAGAAGGAAGCACAGATGCATGCTGCAACACGGATGTTTACAAATGCATTGTGCTAATGTCAGACACCAAAGACTGAACCGGCAGTGCCTTTCATACAAAGTTCTAGGGAAAACAGAACTCAATTGGCAGAGAGCAATCTGAGCTCGCCTGGGGCCAGGAAGAGGAAAGGCGATGCGGTGTGAAGGGGCACACGGGCGCTTTTAAGGGAAAGAAAATGGTCCCACATCTTAACCATGAGGGAGGTCATGTGACTGCACACAGCTACCAGAACTCACCAAACTGGATGCTTAAAATGCGTGAATTTTATTGATGACAATAATACCTAAGTGACAAAGAGAGGAAACTGTTAAAACGAACCTCCAGACTGCCCGCCCTAATAAAAAGGCCCCCCTTCTCTGATTACCCCCTCCAGCTGTCCTGTCCTGTCCTGGTTCACGTCCCATTTGTTGGGCTTTTCCCATGACCTTGGCGTTAGTCAGACAGGTCTGTCTCCTGGTCTGCCAAGAGGTGAGGGCCTGGGATCCTTCATTCACCCCTGTCCCCTGCTGTGCCTTGTCACCAGGAAACAAGTTTCAAGAACCTGCCAAGTGCTTACTGTCTTACATGTCCCCAACTGAGCCTGACAGCCACCCCAGGTGGCAGGTAGGACTGTCCCAGCTTTACAGAAAGATAGAGGTGGGACTTCCCTGGTGGTCCAATGGCTAAGACTCTGGGCTCCCAACGCAGGGACCTGGGTTCAATCCCTAGTTGGGGAACAATATCCTATATGCCGCGATTAAGACCCAGTGCAGCCAAATAAATAATTTTTTAAAAAAGGAAGGAGGCTTAGAGACGTTGAAAGTTTGATTAAATACCTGCCCAAAGTCAGGCAGCTAGAAGAGGTGGGGCTGAACTTCAAAACCAGGTCTGTCTGTCTGTCCGAGTCAAGCTCTGCCTTAAACACAGCATTACATTGCCTGATGCAATGTACGCAAGAGAGAGGTTTGTCAAGAATGATGCGTTATATTGAATGCAGTTGAGTGCAGGGCCCTTCCGTTCTTCCCCTGCTCAGTCTTCCCAGGGTCTTGCTGAGCTTTCTGTTGCACGTATAGTGCGCGTGTGTGTTCTTGATCCCCTACAATCTGAGCTTTTTCTCTTTCCTCATTTCCGAGTTAAACCAAAAACTTAAACGAGCCCTTTGCCCAGAGACCAGTATTACCCTGCACACAGCCAGCACCCCCAAGTTGTCGTCTAATTAAACTGCCCTCCCAAACAAAGCACATAAGTGTCACCACGTTAACAGTGGCTGCCTCCCCTGGCGGCCCCTCACTGCCTTATACAGTGTCTGGCTGTGAAACCAATAACCCCACGGCCGTGGAAACTGCGCTCCTAAAGTTGGTCTTTCCCTTCAGCGGAGATCCTGTGAACACTGGGCATGTTTATGAAGAAACATTCTAGGGCCGGGCATTGAAGAAGAGGCAGGTGGATTCCTTCATCAGCCCCACTTTTTGGTGTGTTCTCCCGTTCAGCATTCTAGAAACCTGCTCTTTTGACATGTACGTCGCACAGGGTGTTTGAAGTCCTCATGTTCGCTGCTGTCAGCAGCTTAGTGTGAGTTTAAGAGGAGGGGGTGTTTGGAGCACACGCAGGGAGGGCTCGCTGGGTGCAGCGGGCATGCCATCCTGGGCAGACCAGAGCCATGTCTGCACCCTGCTTTGTGTGGGGCAGGGAGAGAGGTCACTCTCCCCGGGGAGCAGGAGAGGTTATCTCCTCATGGTGGGGGGGGATGGTGGGTGGGGGGGATAAGTCCTCTGCAGCTTCGCAGGGTGAGTTGCTCTCAATAATTTATTGGGCTTGAAACTGGAGTGAGAATGTGCGTGGCTCAATCATTCAGCCATGTCCGACTCTTTTGCAACCCCATGGACTATAGCCCACCAGGCTCCTTTGCTCATGGAGTTCTCCAGGCAAAAATACTGGTGTGGGTTGCCATTTCCTCCTCCAGGGGATCTTTCCTACTCGGGGATCAAACCAGCATTTCCTGTGTCTCCTGCCTTTGCCAGAAAATTCTTTACCACTGAGCTACCTGGGAAGCCCTGGAATGAGATAATATGGCTTTTTTCCCCTTGGGAGGGGTCCCCTGAAATAGAAAAGGATCAATTAATCTGACCTAGTTTGCTCTCTGCATCCCTGCAGTAGAGACAAGGTGCTAATTGATAGTGGAGAAGGCGATGGCACCCCACTCCAGTGCTCTTGCCTGGAAAATCCCATGGATGGAGGAGCCTGGTAGGCTGCAGTCCATGGGGTCACTAAGAGTCAGATATGACTGAG
>NW_011494947.1:1121348-1124832 GCF_000754665.1 Bison bison bison
ATGACTGAGCAACTTCACTTTCACTTTTCACTTTCATGCATTGGAGAAGGAAATGGCAACCCACTCCAGGGTTCTTGCCTGGAGAATCCCAGGGACGGGGGAGCCTGGTGGGCTGCCGTCTATGGGGTCGCACAGAGTCAGACACGACTGAAGTGACTTAGCAGCTTAGCAGCAGCTAATTGATAGAGGCGGGCCACCTCAGCCATGTTCCACAACAGATTTCACTCAGTAGTTGATTTTTTAAAAAATATTTATTTAGCCGTGTGGGGTCTTAGTTGTGGCATTCGGGGTCTTAGTCTGTGGGATCTAGTTCTCCATCCAGGGATGGGACTCGGGCCCCCTGCACTGGGAGTCCAGAGTCTTAACCACTGGACCACCAGGGAAGTCCCCCCTTAGTTGACTTTAAGGGGGAAAAACACAATGCAGAATCAGCAACAGAGTGTCGATTCTGGCTCGAGTTTGTATACCGACTCCCCTATTTTACCAACTTTGAGACTTTGGGGGCTGGTCATCTACACTGGAGGAGCCTCTATAAAGTGGGAGAACTAATTCCTATGTCACGAGGCTGCTGAAAGATCAGCCTGAACAAGGTGATGCCCATACATCTTTCAGCACACTCCCCGACACAGAGCAGAGCCCTCAGTCAACTGCAGGATAATCCTTTTGGTGCAATTCCACATCCAGTTGCAAGAGAAAAGAGCCAATCAGCTGCTCACACGACCACTGTGTAGGTCAGGTTTACGAGTTCTCACAGTGCCCGGGGACACACCTAGGTCTTGAGGAAAGTCTCTACTACGATCATTTACAGCAATTAAGCCAGAAAGGTCCTTCGTGGTTAGCATCACCATGTAAGGCCTGACAGTATTTGCCTCTCACTTCTTGTTCGGTGGGGACAGTTTCAATTTGGGAGGAAGAAAAAGTTCTGGAGATGGATGGTGACTGTTGGACAAGAACGGGAATGTATTTCACATACTTAAAAATGGGTAAGATGGGGACTCCCCTTGTGGTCCAGTGGCTAAGACTTTATGTTCCCAAATGCAGGGGTTTGATCCCTGGGTTGGGAAGATCCTCTGGAGAAGGGAAAGGCTTCCCACTCCAAAATTCTGGCCTGGAGAATTCCATGGACTGTATAGTCCATGGGGTCGGAAAGAGTCAGACATGACTGAGCGACTTTCACTTTCACAGGTTCAATCTGATTGGGGAACTAGATCCACATGTCACAACTGAGAGTACTGTATGCCAAAGCTAAGAGCCACCGTAGCCAAATACATACATACATACATATTTTTAAATGGGTAAGATGGAAATGTATGTATTTCACCACAATTTGCTAAGGACCAAAAAAGCAATGAGTTGCAAAAGTCAGTTTTTCCCCAGTAGCAACAAATGATTTGCAACACACGTCCCAGTGGATTTAAACTATGAAGTTTTTCAGGGGTCCACAGCCAGGACCACCGGCAGGGTGGCCTTCCCGGGGGTGGGATGGGGCACGACCCCTGAGGACAGCGGGTTGGTTCTGGGGCGTGGCTGTGCTGCGTGTGCGCTGCCACATTATTTCCCTCTCTTTCGGCTTTCCTGGCACAAATCCAGCCCATAATTAGGAAGATCCTCCAAGGAGAGCGAATACTTCCTGCCCAAATGACAAGCTGTGGATTAGGCTGATATCTTTCCAGATGTGGCATTGGTGTCTCTGGCAATGCTGCAGGTGGCTCTGTGCTTACAGGCCGGAAAGCTCCATCTGAGCACCTTATCCCCACAAATACCTTCTTCCTCTGCTCGCACTGATGCCCAGGGCTTTCATTTTCAAGCTGATTTCCCTCAGAGCCAGAGGCGCCCCCCGCAACTCTGTCATAAATAGACAGCGGGAGGGGGCAGGGTGTCTTCAGAACCCAACGAGGTGCGCGCTGGGGCCCTTCCCCCAGGTGGGCTTCCCAGCTCTCCTCCCAGGGTCTTCCAGGCATTTTACAGAGAAAGCCTGGAGGCCTGCTGTCATCTATTCAGGGCCCAGCGCAGAGCTGACCCTCGATAAATGGCTGTTGATTCAGTGTTGGGTGAGTATAATGGGAAAGGGGCCCAGAACTGCCACTGGCTTCATGCAGTGTTGCGGCTGCAAAATTCATCCTTTGCAAACCCAAATGGGTGGCGTGCAAGTGCCAGGATCTACCATTTGAGCACGTCCAGGAGCCCCATGAATGTAACCTGGAGCCCTGTTCTCCAGGTAATGCTCTGATTTGACCCTTACAGACTCATATAAGTGACAACAACTGACACTTTGATAACATAATAATCCAAAATGAGCATCGTTGCCTCACGAAGCTCCCCAAGGTGATCTGTTTCATGTAGGGAAAGACACAGGCCTGTTTTACTTTACTTTGTTTATTGTTATTGTTTTTCTCACTGCACAGCCTGCAAGATCTGAGTTCCCCAACCAGGGATTGAACCCCTGCCTCCTGCCGTGGAAGTGTGGCATCTGAACCACTGGACTGCCAGGGGAATTCCCAACAGAGGCCTATTTTAAACTGAAAGATTTCTTTTTAATGAACATGAATGTCCATCAACAAATGAGTGGAGGCCCTCCCTGGTGGCCCAGTGGTTAAGAGTCCACCTGCCAAGGCAGGGAATACGAGTTTCGGGGAAGATTCCATGTGCTGAGGGCAGCTAAAGCCTATGCACCACTAAGTCCTCACGCCCACAGCCTGTGCTCCGCACCAAGAGCAACCACTGCAGTGAGAAGCCCGAGCCCTGCAACTGGAGAAAGCCTGCGTGCAGTAGCCGAGACCCAGTGCAACCAGAAATACATAAATAATTTTTAAAACAATATTAATTTTAAAAAACAAAATGAATAAGTGGATAAGTAAACTGTAGTTCATACCTACAATGGAATAGTACTCAGCCATTAAAAAGGAATGGAGTACCAACAGATGGTATGACCAACCTAGACAGCATATTAAAAAGCAGAGACATGACCTTGCCAACAAAGGTCCCTATAGTCAAGGCTATGGTTTTTCCAGTGGTCATGTATGGATGTAACAGGTGGACCGTAAAGAAAGCTGAGCACCGAAGAATTGATGCTTTTGAACTGTGGTGTTGGAACAGACTCTTAAGAGTCCCTTGGACTGCAAGGAGATCCAACCAGTCTATCCTAAAGGAAATCAGCCCTGAATATTCATTGGAAGGACTGATGCTGAAACTGAAACTCCAGTACTTTGGCCACCTGATGTGGAGAGCCGACCCATTAGAAAAGACCCTGATTCTGGGAAAGACTGAAGGCGGGAGGAGAAGGGGACGATAGAAGATGAGATGGTTGGATGGTATTACCGACTTGATGGACCTGAGTCTGAGCAAGCTCCAGGTGATGGTGAACGACAGGGAAGCCTGGCGTGCTGCAGTCCATGGGTTCACAAAGAGTCGGACATGACTGAGCGACTGAACAACATTATGTAGATGAACCTGGAAAACACTATGCCAAGCAAAAGAAGCCAGA
>NW_011494947.1:1124932-1127408 GCF_000754665.1 Bison bison bison
ATGGTCACTCTCCAGTCCTGAGAGGGTGTCACTAATGAGAGATCAGAGATGAGGGGAGAAGGGAGTGGAGATTGACTGCCTAGTGGGTACAAGGAGGTGGTAGTTGAAAAACATTATGAATACACTAAATGTGACTGAATTATATCCTTCAGACAGTTAATTATATGTATTTCACACCAATAAAAAACAATTCCAGTACAAAATAGTCTAAGGTAAGGTTTAATATGCAAAATGAAATGAGGCAGCACAAACTGTAACACAGATTTTTTTTCATTTGAATAAATTCTATGCTAAAGATTTTTCCTTGCTTTTGGTGTGGATCATTTTTAAGTTTTTATTCAATTTGTTACAAATTGCTTCTGTTATATGTTTTTTGGTTTTTTGGCCACCAGGGGTGTGGGATCTTAACTCCTCCACCCGGGATCAAACCGACACTCCCTGCATTGGAAGCTGAAGCCTCAGCCGGAGGACCACCAGCGAAGTCCCTGGATAAATTCTGCCGGTTGCAATCCCGACAAGATGCAAATACTGTGCTGTCTGGGTAAGGATGGTTTCACGATCCATCCTATTTGTGATTTCTCATTCCACGTCTGGCTTCACATCTGGCTGGCTAGCAAGCTTCCTAAGAAAGATCGGGGGTTCTTTTCCACCTTATTCCCTGTATTCCTAGTACCTAAGTTGGCTCCTGGCACATAGCAAATGGCAAATAATTGTGTGCTGAGCAAATGAATGACCCCAGCAACAGAATTTCACTCAGCCTGGGTGAGGGGTGGAGGGGACTCTGGGTCATCTCTTCTCAACCTGGGATGCACGCACCCCTCACCTGGGACCTCGTTAGAGACGCAGATTCTGATTTATCGGCCTGGGATGGGAGCTGACATTCTGTGTTTCCAACAAGTGCCCAGGGATATGGACGCTGCTGGTCCACCAGTCATATTTGGAGGAACAGGAATCCAGGCATGCCAGACCCTAAGCCTTGTCACTGAAGAAAAAGTGCAGGTTTCCAGGTCAGACACCCGGGTGGTTTGTCTCCCCGGACCTCACTGCTCGCTAGTCCTCCCGGCATAGAGGCGCCAGAGCACTTCCTGGTTACTCCTGGGGAGGGTGATTAAGGCAATTGGCAACTTTTTCCCATGATTCCATGGTAGGCTGTCATTTTGAGGAAAATACGTCTAACTCAATTCCCAACCCTCCGTGTTGTATGTCTTCTTATGTGTGGCGGGGGGAGCGGGGAAGAGTCTGTGGCCCTCCCCCAGAGAAACCTGCTGCTCTTTCTGCCTTTGTGTTTCTGAGCATGTAAACTCAGTTGGAATCACAGCTAATAAACAGGTCATCTTGTACTTCCAAAATAAAAACATGCCGTCTTTCAGCGGAATAGCAACTGTACATTAAAAAGCTGTCAACTTCACCACAATTTCCCTGAACCTTGCACTGCAGAGAGATACCTTGTCACTCAGAGTTGAGTGCAGCTTTACTGAAATATCTCCTTGTCTGCGTAAATAATGAGTAGAATTGCATAAGAATACCCGGTCCCCAGCCTCTTTTCCCCCTGCTCCCAAACAAACACGCACACAGCAGATTTATGGGGCGAGATGCTCAACACTTCACTTGGAAAAGGAAAGCATGTGGTCCCACCAACTCCAATGTTGTATGTTTAGGGTGCAGAGGAGAGAGTGGGGGTGAAGGGGCAAGGAGAGAAGGGCGATGGTGATGGACACGGTGGTCTTTGCCAGCCTCCAGTCAAGGAGTCAGACTGTCACTCAATAGCTATTTTGAGAACACACACAGGCTTGCATCAAAAGCGCCGTATCCGGGAGATATTTGCTGAAGAAGAATGACCCAGACCTCAGAAAGTGGCAGCCCACACAGCCTGCAGGTTTCAAGACCTAGGTTCAAGAACCACTCTACCACCTGCCAACTGTGGGATTTTAAAGTCGCTTCACCTCTCTAAGCCTCAGATGTCAGACTCTCAAATGACTACAAGAATAATGATGGCCTCATGCGGTGAAAGCAAATGAGATGATGAATACAAAGATACTTTAAATCCTCAGGTATAATCTAATTGCTAATCATTATTATGTAGCTACTGGATAAAAATTAAGGTGTGGGCTTTGGCATCAGCCCAGCTAAGGTCTGACTCTTGGCTCCACTGCTTACCAGTAGTGTGACTTCAGGTAATCTGCTATACCTCTCTGAGCCTCAGTTTTCTCATCTATAAAATGCAGATAACATCAATACCTACCCTTGTGGGGTTATTATGAGGATGGTTTTTCTAATGGTCATGTATGGATGTGAGCTTTGGACTATGAAGAAAGCTGAGCGCCAAAGAATTGATGCTTTTGAACTGTGGTGCTGGAGGAGACTCGAGAGTCCCTTGGGACTGCAAGGAGATCCAACCAGTCCATCCTAAAGGAGATCAGTCCTGGGTGTTCATTGGAAGGACTGATGTTAAAGCTGAAACTCCAATACTTTGGAC
>NW_011494947.1:1127626-1129875 GCF_000754665.1 Bison bison bison
GAAGAAGGGGACGACAGAAGATGAGATGGCTGGATGGCATCACCGACTCGATGGACATGAGTTTGGGTGAACTCCGGGAGTTGGTGATGGACAGGGAGGGCTGGAGTGCTGCAGTCCATGGGGTCGCAAAGAGTCGGACACGACTGTGTGACTGAACTGAACTGAACTGATGCAAGAATGCACCTTCAAACTACTGCCTGGCCCATAGAAAGAACCCAGGAAATGTGAGCTCTTATTATTGTTACTGCTGCTCTGGGTGATGATAGAGACAGTCCCCACTGATGATAATGATGGTGACAAAATTGAGCATGATGTTGTCGCTATGATGATGGTGTTGATGTTGATGGTGTTGATGATGATGATGATAAGTGTTGACGTTGATGATGCTGATGGTGATGATAGTGAGATGCTCCATTCTTCCTGAGTGGTGATCTAGATCACTGCATCATAGGATCAAGGACCAAGAGAGATGCCAGCTCTGGACATGTAGATTAGGGCATATTACCCAGACTGAGAGTTGGAACTGTAACAAAACTGATTTAGATAAGCATGAATTGGAGAGACTGAATCAGACCACAAAGAGTGGAATCTCTCAGCCCAGAGCTCAGATGTGGAGGAAGATGTTCCAGCTGCTTATATGGGTTTAATCAGGGCACTTCCTGGAGGAGGGGAGCCCAAACCAGTGATTTAAGTAGGTGACGAAATAGGGAATGGTCATCCCACATGCCCGCATCCAGAAGTCCCTTGTTGGCTTAGCAGTTACCACCTGCATCTTCCAGGTCTTTGACACCTAGGGTTGGACTCGGTGCTGACAATCATTACATTCAACTTCTTCCTTAGCCTTTATTTAAGATTATTGACCATACCTCCCTGACCCCACAAAACAAAGGGGAACTTGGAGATCCTCTTTTCCCTGAAGGTCTACACTGCAGTGGTGATTACATTCTCCTAAAATACACATATATGTATACCAAATGGCATGTAGAGCCCATGTGTTCCAGCTCATTAGAGCTGATAGTTAAATATTCAGAAATTTTGCAAGTCATTAATAAAATTAAATTATATAAGGCTACAATTAAATGAGATGTAGAAGGAAATGGCAACCCACTCCAGTATTCTTGCCTGGGAAATCTTATAGACAGAGGAGCCTGGCGGGCTACAGTCCTGGGGCTACAACAGTCAGACATGACTAAGCAACTAACAACAGTTAAAAACAAAGGCAATAAAAAAAAGCAATGAATACCTAAAACTCATCACTTTCTAATTACTTTACTACGTTTTATGATTACCTATACTCTTGAGATTTATTTACCTCTATTACATCTATATAGTGAAAATACTATACACTCATTTCCCCCTTTAGGGTGATCTTTCTAAATTTCATCATATCCTTTTTACGGGCTTCCCACTGCCCTCATACAAAATCCAGAGACTCCTATCATGGCGTCCAGGAATCCTTCCTCCAGATCTACTTCTCACCATGCTCGGCCTTGAATTGCAACCTGCAGGTGCTGACTCTCAGGCTTCCCAGGTGACCCTAGCAGTAAAGAATCCGCCTGCCAATGCAGGACACCTAAGAAACATGCGTTTGATTCCTGGATTGGGAAGATCCCCCTGGAAGAGGAACTAGCAATCCACTCGTGTATTCTTGCCTGGAAAATCCATGGATAGAAGAGCTTGGTGGGCTGGAGTCTATGGGATTGCAAAGAGTCTGACATGCCTGAGCATCTGATCACACACACACATGCTGACTGCCTTTCTGGCCTACATGGTCTCAGCCCACGCTGTTACCTACACTCTAGAGGCTAGAAGTACATCAGTTCAGTTCAGTCACTCAGTTATGTCAAACTCTTTGCAACCCCATAGACTGCAGCATGCCAGGCCTCCCTGTCCATCACCAACTCCTGGAGCTTACTCAAACTTATGTCCATTGAGTCGGTGATGCCATCCAACCATCTCATCCTCTGTCATCCCCTTCTCCTCCTGCCTTCAATCTTTCCCAGCATCAGGGTCCTTTCCAGTGGGTCAGTTTATCGCATCAGGTGGCCAAAGTATTGGAGTTTCAGCTTCAGCATCAGTCCTTCCAATGAATATTCAGGACTGATTTCCTTTAGGATGGACTGGTTGGCTCTCCTTGCAGTCCAAGGAACTCTCAAGAGTCTTCTCCAGCACCACAATTCAAAAGTATCAATTCTTCAGTGCTCAGCTTTCTTTATAGTCCAACTCTCACATCCATACATGACTAATGG
>NW_011494947.1:1129975-1131246 GCF_000754665.1 Bison bison bison
CATAGCTTTTCTTCTAAGGAGTAAGCGTCTTTTAATTTCATGGCTGCAGTCACCATCTGCAGTGATTTTGGAGCCCACAAAAATAAAGTTTGTCACTGTTTACACTATTTCCCCATCTATTTGCCATGAAGTGATGGGACCAGATGCCATGATCGTAGTTTTCTGAATGCTGAGTTTTAAGCCAACATTTTCACTCTCCTCTTTTACTTTCATTAAGAGGCTCTTTAGTTCTTCTTTGCTTTCTGCCATAAGGGTGGTATCATTTGCATATCTGAGGTTATTGATATTTCTTTCGGAAATCTTGATTCCAGCTTGTGCTTCATCCAGCCCAGCACTTTGCATGATGTATTCTGCATATAAGTTAAATAAGCAGGGTGACAATATACAGCCTTGACATATTCCTTTGCCGATTTGGCCCCAGTCTGTTGTTCCATGTCCACTTCTAACTGTTGCTTCTTGATATGCATATAGATTTCTCAGGAGTCAGGTCAGGTGATCTGGTATTCCCATCACTTTAAGAATTTTCCACAGTTTGCTGTGATCCACACTGTCAAAGGCTTTGACATAGTCAATAAAGCAGAAGTAGATGTTTCTCTGGAATGCTCTTGCTTTTTTGATGATCCAAAGGATGTTGGCAATTTGATCTCTGTTTCCTCTGCCTTTTCTAAATCCAGCTTGAACATCTGGAAGCTCATGGTTCACATACTGTTGAAGCCTGGCTTGGAGAATTTTTGAGCATTACTTTGCTAGCGTCTGAAATGAGTGCAATTGTGCAGTAGTTTGAACATTCTTTGGCATTGCCTTTCTTTGGGATTGGAATTAACACTGACCTTTTCCAGTTTGGAGAAGGCAATGGCACCCCACTCCAGTACTCTTGCCTGGAAACTCCCATGGACGGAGGAGCCTGGTAGGCTTCAGTCCATGGGGTCACGAAGAGTCAGACACGACTTCACTTTCACTTTCACTTTTTCACTTTCCTGCATTGGAGAAGGAAATGGCAACCCACTCCAGTGTTCTTGCCTGGAGAATCCCAGGGACGGGGGAGCCTGGTGGGTTGCCGTCTATGGGATCACACAGAGTCGAACACGACTGAAGCGACTTAGCTTTTCCAGTTCTGTGGCCACTGCTGAGTTTTCCAAATTTGCTGGCATATTGAGTGAAGCACTTTCACAAAGTCATCTTTTAGGATTTGAAATAGCTCAACTGGAATTCCATCACCTCCACTAGCTTTGTTTGTAGTGATGCTTCCTAAGGCCCACTTGACTTCGCAC
>NW_011494947.1:1131346-1133861 GCF_000754665.1 Bison bison bison
CCACAATTCAAAAGTATCAATTCTTCAGTGCTCAGCTTTCTTTATAGTCCAACTCTCACATCCATACATGACTAATGGAAAAACCATAGCTTTGACTAGACAGACTTTTGTTGGCAAAATAATGTCTTTTCTTTTTAATATGCTGTCTAGGTTGGTCATAGCTTTTCTTCTAAGGAGTAAGCGTCTTTTAATTTCATGGCTGCAGTCACCATCTGCAGTGATTTTGGAGCCTCCCAAAATAAAGTCTGACACTGTTTGCACTGTTTCCTCATCTATTTCCCATGAAGTGATGGGACCAGATGCCATGATCCTCGTTTTCTGAATGTTGAGCTTTAAACCAACTTTTTCACTCTCCTCTTTCACTTTCATCAAGAAGCTCTTTAGTTCCTCTTCACTTTCTGCCATAAGGGTGGTGTCATCTGCATATCTGAGGTTATTGATATTTCTCCTGGCAATCTTGATTCCAGCTTGTGGTCTTCCAGCCCAGCGTTTCTCATGATGTACTCTGCATAGAACTTAAATAATCAGGGTGACAATATACAGCCTTGACATACTCCTTTTCCTATTTGGAACCAGTCTGTTGTTCCATGTCCAGTTCTAACTGTTGCTTCCTGACCTGCATACAAATTTGTCAAGAGGCAGGTCAGGTGGTCTGGTATTCCCATTTCTTGAAGAATTTTCCACAGTTTATCGTGGTCCACATAGTCAAAGGCTTTGGCATAGTCAATAAAGCAGAACTAGATGTTTTTCTGGAACTCTCTTGATCCAAAGTTTCCATGATCCAGCAGATGTTGGCAATTTGATCTCTGGTTCCTCTGTCTTTTCTAAAACCAGCTTGAACATCTGGAAGTTCACGGTTCACATATTGCTGAAGCCTGGCTTGGAGATTTTTGAGCATTACTTTACTAGCGTGTGAGATGAATGCAATTGTGTGGTAGTTTGAACATTCTTTGGCATTGCCTTTTTTGGGGATTGGAATGAAAACTGACCTTTTCCAGTCCTGTGGCCACTGCTGAGTTTTACAAATGTGCTGGCATATTGAGTGCAGCACTTTCACAGCATCATCTTCCAGGATTTGAAATAGCTCAACTGGAATTCCATCACCTCCACTAGCTTTGTTCGTAGTGATGCTTTCTAAGGCCCACCTGACTTCACCGTTGCAAAACGGTGTGATAAACGTGAGAGCAGTATGCAAACAGTTAAAGGAGCACTCAGAAAGTAGGTCCAGCTTCTGGGGAGATGCTGATTAGAGAAGTTTTTATGATAACAGGAATTTTCATCTTTTTTGTTTAATTTATTTGGCTGTGTCGGGTCTTAATTGCAGCACACAGGATCTCCCATTGTGCCTAGTCGTGGCGTGGGTTTAGTTGTTCCACAGCATGTGGAATCTTAGTTCCCCAATCAGGGATCTAACCTGTGGACCCCTGCATTGCAAGGCAGATTCTTAACCACTGGGCCACCAGGGAAGTCCCTCAGTTTTTTATGTAACTGGTGTTTTGAATAAGTATTACAGGCACATGGCACAAAATTCAGAAGCAGATACAAAGGGTGTAAAATGAAGAGGAAGTCTTCTTCCCATATCTGTCTCCCAAGAATCTCTCTCTCCCCGCCCAACGAGAGGCCACCTCTACAGGCAGATCTCATTCTATTGTGCGTTGCAGAGAGTGGGGTTTTTGGTGGGGAAGTGAAGGCTTACAACAGCCTTGTGTTGAGCAAGTCTATCGGTGTTATTCTTCCAACTGCGCTTTTCTCACTTCATGTCCCTGTGTCATCTTGGTAATTTCCACAACATTTCAAATTTTCCATTATTATTATATTTGTTACCGTGACCTGTGATCAGGGACTTTTATGTTATTGTTGCAAAAAGACTATAACTCACTGAAGGGTCAGATGATGTTCAGCATATTTTTGGAATAAAGTATTTTTTTCCTTTTTTTTAAATATGAATTTATTTATTTTAACTGGAGGCTAATTACTTTACAATATTGTATTGGTTTTGCCATACATCAACATGAATCCACCATGGGTGTACATCCCCATCCTGAACCGTCTCCCACCTCCCTCCCCATACTACCGTCTGAGTCATCCCAGCGCACCAGCCCCGAGCATCCTATATCATGCGTCAAGCCTGGTCTGGCCATTTGTTTCACATATGATACTATACATGTTTCAATGCCTTTCTCCCAAATCATCCCACCCTCGCCCTCTCCCACAGAGTCCAAAGACTGTTCTATACATCTGTGTCTCTTTTGCTGTCTCACATACAGGGTTATTGTTACCATCTTTCTAAATTCCATATATATGCGTTAGTAAGGCAATGGCACCCCACTCCAGTACTCTTGCCTGGAAAATCCCATGGACAGAGAAGCCTGGTAGGCTGCAGTCCATGGGGTCGCACAGAGTCGGACACAACTGAGCGACTTCACTTTCACTCTTCACTTTCATGCATTGGAGAAGGAAATGGCAACCCACTCCAGTGTTCTTGCTTGGAGAATCCCAGGGACGGGGTAGCCTG
>NW_011494947.1:1134045-1135482 GCF_000754665.1 Bison bison bison
TTTTCTTTCTGGCTTACTTCACTCTGTATAATTGGCTCCAGTTTCATCCACCTCATTAGAACTGATTCAAATGTATTCTTTTTAATGGCTGAGTAATACTCCATTGTGTATATGTACCACAGCTTTCTTATCCATTCATCTGCTGATGGACATCTAGGTTGCTTCCATGTCCTGGCTATTATAAACAGTGCTGTGATGAACACTGGGGTACATGTGTCTCTTTCAATTCTGGTTTCCTCAGTGTGTATGCCCAGCAGTGGGATTGCTGGGTCATATGGCAGTTCTATTTCCAGTTTTTTAAGGAATCTCCACACTGTTCTCCATAGTAGCTGTACTAGTTTGCATTCCCACCAACAGTGTAATAGGGTTCCCTTTTCTTCACACCCTCTCCAGCATTTATTGCTTGTAGACTTTTGGATAGCAGCCATTCTGACTGGCGTGAAATGGTACCTCATTGTGGTTTTGATTTGCATTTCTCTGATAATGAGTGATGTTGAGCATCTTTTCATGTGTTTGTTGGCCATCTGTATGTCTTCTTTGGAGAAATGTCTGTTTAGTTCTTTGCCCATTTTTTGATTGGGTCGTTTAATTTTTTGGAATTGAGCTGCAGGAGTTGCTTGTATATTTTTGTGATTAATTCTTTGGCAGTTGTTTCATTTGCTATTATTTTCTCCCATACTGAAGGCTGTCTTTTCACCTTGCTTATAGTTTCCTTTGTTGTGCAGAAGCTTTTAATTTTAATTAGGTCCCATTTGTTTATTTTTGCCTTTATTTCCGAAATTCTGGGAGGTGGGTCATAGAGGATCCTGCTGTGATTTATGTCGGAGACTGTTTTGCCTATGTTCTCCTCTAGGAGTTTTATAGTGTCTGGTCTTATGTTTAGATCTTTAATCCATTTTGAGTTTATTTTTGTGTATGGTGTTAGAAAGTGTTCTAGTTTCATTCTTTTACAGGTGGTTGACCAGTTTTCCCAGCACCACTTGTTAAAGAGATTGTCTTTTCTCCAGGAATAAAGCCTTTTTACATTAAAATACGTGCATGTTTTGTGGCAGTATGGATGGACCTAGGGGTCGTCACACTAACAAAGTAAGTCAGAGGGAGACACACACAGGACGCCGCTATGCGGTGTCGTGAAGGAGAAAAGACACAAACGGACTGATTTACAAAACAGAAATAGACCCACAGACATAAAAAACAAACTTATGGTTACCCAGGGGGAAGAGGATGGGGGAGGGATAAAATTGGGAGTTTGGGATTAACATAGACTCGCTACTATATATAAATAAATATATATATAACAAGGACCTACTATATACACAGATGACACCACCCTTATGGCAGAAAGTGAAGAGGAACTCAAAAGCCTCTTGATGAAAGTGAAAGAGGAGAGTGAAAAAGTTGGCTTAAAGCTCAACATTCAGAAAACGAAGATCATGG
>NW_011494947.1:1135723-1140450 GCF_000754665.1 Bison bison bison
AACATCGCCACCTCATGTGAAGAGCTGACTCATTGGAAAAGACTCTGATGCTGGGAGGGATTGGGGGCAGGAGGAGAAGGGGATGACAGAGGATGAGATGGCTGGATGGCATCACCAACTCGATGGACGTGAGTCTGGGTGAAGTCTGGGAGTTGGTGATGAACAGGGAGACCTGGCGTGCTGCAATTCATGGGGCTGCAAAGAGTCAGACACGACTGAGTGACTGAACTGAACTGAACTGAACTATATACACAGGGAACTATACTCAATCTTTTGTAATAACCTATAAGAGAAAAGAATCTGAAAATATATGATATACATATATATACATACATACATATCTACATCTGAATCACTTTGCTGTACACCTAAAACACAACATTGGTCACCAACTGTACTTCACTTTATATATGTATATATATATAAAATAAAAGAAATATAGAATATATTTCAATAAAAGAAAAATATATTTCAATAAAAGAAATATAGAATGATGGAAATAAAAAGATGGTGATCAGGCTTCCCTGGTGGCTCAGTGGTAAAGAACCTGCCTGCCAAATGCAGGAGACACAGGTTCGAGCCCTGATCGGGGAAGACCCCAGGCGCTGCAGAAAAACCATGTTCTGAGTCTCAACTATTGAGCCTGTGATGTAGAGCCTGGGAGCTGCAACCACTGAGCCCTTGCACCCTCGAGCCTGTGCTCCACAGTGAGAGAAGGCACCGCAGTGAGAGGAGGCACCGCAGTGAGAAGCCCACGCGCTGGAGCTAGAGAGCAGCCCCCTCCTGCTGCAACTAGAGAAAACTCCCCCAGCAACAAAGACGCAGCACAGCCATAAAGAAAGAAAGAAAGAAAATTATATTTAAAAAGAGATGGTGACTGATGTCTTTAAAAAGTTCTATTCTTTAAAAAAAAAAAGTTAGTATTCTTTTCTGGGTGTTCTTTCTATAGAAATCAGTCTGCATGTATCTTCATGCCATGAAAAAAGAAGTGGAGGCACAAATTCTTTCTTGATGCAAGAACAGGAAAGCTCCTTTAATAGACTCAGACCAACTGATCAACTCAACTTTATTTGATCCAACTCTGCTACAGTCCATTGAATAGTGTCCCCCAGAAAGACATACCCCCAGAGCTTGTGAGCATGACCTTACTTGGAAAATGGGTCTTTACAGATGTAATTAAACGAAGGCTCTTGAGATGAGATTTAGGGGATGGGGCCTAAATCGAATGAAAAGTGTCCTTACAAGAAAGACTAGGTGGCTAGTGGCTAAGACTGCACTCCCAATGCAAGGGGCCCAGGTTCAATTCCTGGTAATGGAATTAGTTCCCATATGCTGCAACTGAGCCCTGGCACAGCCAAATAAGTACATAAATAAACATTTTTTTTAAAGACTAGGAAAAGACAGACACAGAGGACAAGGTCATATGACCATGGAGGCAAAGACTGATATGATTGGGTCACAAACCAAGTAATACCTGAGCCACCAGAGGCTGCAAGGATTCTCAAAGCAACACCGTAACTTCTGACCTCTGGTCTCCAGAACTGTGAGAGAATCTATTTCTGTCGTCTCAAGCCATCCGGTGTGAGACAGCTCGTTATGGTGGCTGGAGGAAACGAACATACCCGGCGAATCCATAACCAGACTCTCCTCTCTTCACTGCCTGGGTTCTCTCTGGGAATGAGAGCTTGCTGCTGATGGATGGGTGACCCCAAACCTCACAGTCCACTTGTTGTACAAATACCCTCTGGTAACAAAAAAACTCAGGGGGTTGCCCTGCATAAAAATCCCACTTGATGGAATCTATGCCAAAGTGAAGACTCTCTTCCTTTTTCATCTGTCTTATAGACAGTGGGTGCTAATGAAGTCATCAGTTGAAATCACCAAATATTCAAGGGGTAGAAATGAACCAGGAGGGCCCTGGGGTGCCCTCAAGGTATTGACAGGTCAGATCATGCTGGGCTCCATTAAATATGATATTAATTGAATTCTGCCATCTTGGCGGAACCAAGTGCTTGATGGGATCAATGTTAAATCTGCTCGAGTGCAGTGAACTTATCTCTCTAAACAGCACTCGGTGTCCTTGGGGTTCCTCCAGCTTCACTGGCCACTCACCCCAGGGGGTCAAGGCTTTCATAAACAAACTGGCCTCTTGGATTATGCTGAAAAGGGATTCAGATTCATTTTTATTTTGTTCAAAGCGAGCACAGGCAAACCCCTCTTCCTAGAATAGTGTCATTTATTGACAACCGGACATGAAATTTCAGACCACTAATTAGCACGTGCTTCCAGGTGACTCAGTCATAAAGAATCTGCCTGGAATGCAGAAGAGTCGGGCCCCATCCCTGGGTCAGGAAGATCCCCCAGAGAAGGAAACGGCAACCCACTCCAGTATTCTTGCCTGAGAATCCCAGGGACAGAGGAGCCTGGTGGGCCACAGTCCATAGGGTCACAGAGAGTTGGACACGACTCAGTGACTGAATAACAGCAACCAAGGATGTGCTTGGTGAGAGCTCGTGTTATGCAGAGTGGTGATGCGTCAGAAGGGGTCTTCGAGCAAATATTTGAAAAATCTCTCTCTCTCGCAGGACCCCAAAATGGGAGTAACGGCATTAAGTTAATAAATAAAATGAGTGGACAATCTCGTGGTGACATTTTCATTAGCCCGCTCTCTTTCTGTCTCATTAGCCTTCATGGGGAGAGGAAGGATTGTTTTAATTAGCAGGGTTGAGAAGTCGGCCTCGGTTGCCTCCCCCCCTGCTGTTCCCAGGATTACCCTGTCAGCTGATAAATACAATACAAATCATTACAGCCCACAATGCCACCTCAGAAGGCAACAGCAGAAAGAGGATCCACCCCAGTCCAGGGTAAGTGCCTTGGAACAATGTTCTTTCACTAGAGCATTCAAGCATAATTCAAGCGTAATATTGGGCTTTATCAAACAGCTCAATATCCTCTCACAGGAAAGCTCTTTCTAGTTTGGGACCAGCCATGTGTTCCTCTTTTCCCCTTTTGTGCCCTGGGCTGCCCAGACAGAGGGCACATCTGACAGAATGGCCATGCTCAGTGGGATCAAGGCTCCAAAGTCCCCCACTGGATTTAGTTGTTAGATGCTCAAATCAAAAGGCTGACCAGAAAGATTCCCCAGGCCCCCATCAGACTCATATATGCATCCCCACTGCCTTCAGGTGCTTGGGGGCTTGATAACACTCATGCTGATATTGATTGCATTTTGTTGACACCAAGTTCTACACTGTTTTGCTTCTCCATGAGGTCAAATTGCAGATTCATAGCTTTTAGCCACCTGTGCACACAGCTATGTTTTCTTTCACGGAGAACAGTCTGTCTCTAAATCTTAAAATGAAAGCGTCTTAAGATTGAATTGAAAAATAAATCTAGATGCTCATAGACATGCCAAGATTACTATTTACCAGGAGACAGTCTCCCAGGCTCTCATTAAACCATTTATTTATTCACTCGTGCAACAAACATTTATTGAGCACCTACTTTATGCCGAGTACTGCAGGCGCTGGGGATGAAAAGATGAATTCCTGCTGGCAAGGAACGAACCCACAAAACAGACATTTTAAATATATGTGCTAAGAGCGAGGCCAGAAATGCACTCAGGATATTTTAGAGGCAAGGGCGGGGTGAGCAGACAAAACATCTCAGGATGGGGATAGAGTCCGAAAGGCTTCTTGATGGCGAGGACTTGGAGCTGGCAGAGGAAAGGCCACAGGAGAACTGGAGGCAGGGGGAGACAGAGAAGCAGCCCCCCAGGCAGGAGCAAGGAGACGTGCCCACAGGCGGGCAACCAGTCACACCAACTAGTTCTTGGCATCTCGGGGTATCCATTCTCATGGAGGTGATAAGGCAAGACTCTCTGATCTTCTCTTCTTCATGTGTCAGCACGCCCATCTGCCTGCTCATAGCATAGTATCTACCCGTGCTCACAGCCTTTCCAGAGCCCTGGGTAGTTTTCATAAATAATTTCACCTGGAGTTTATAAATGTTATCTCTAAGAGGGCTGGTCTGATAGGAGCTTACTTGGTCATGACCAGAAGAGGAACAAGATCTCTGCTCAGTTCAGTTCAGTTCAGTTGCTCAGTCGTGTCCAACTCTTTGCGACCCCATGAATGGCAGCATGCCAGGCCCCCCTGTTCCATTACCGGAGTTTACTCAAACTCATGTCCATTGAGTCAGTGATGCCACCCAACCATCTCATCCTCTGTTGTCCCCTTCTCCTTCCACCTTCAATCTTTCCCAGCAACAGGGTCTTTTCAAATGAGTCAGATCTTCACATCAGTTGCCTAAAGTATTGGAGTTTCAGCTTCAACATCAGTCCTTCCAATGAACACCTAGGACTGATCTCCTTTAGGATGGACTGGTTGGCTCTCCTTGCAGTCCAAGGGACTCTCAAGAGTCTTCTCCAACACCACAGTTCAAAAGCATCAATTCTTCAGCAGTCAGCTTTCTTTATAGTCCAACTCTCACATCCACACATGACCACTGGAAGAACCATAGCCTTGACTAGACGGACCTTTGTTGGCAACTGCTACTAGATAAAAATGACTTAAAAATATGTTGCCTCCTCCTTCTGACACACTCACTGAGATCCCAGGTGCCTCATAAGAGAACAAATCCTGTTGAGATTTTTCCAGTATCTTGGAAGTCTGGAAGGAAGAAGGGGTTTTCTTCAGATCACAGCAAGAAGTGATTTTCAAAGGGTA